>NC_139953.1:50740885-50868385 GCF_963454915.1 Gymnoscopelus microlampas | reverse complement strand
AAGACCGTTTTTCTAATATTTTAAAAAAATATTTTGAATAAAATAGGCTATGTTACATCAAGGGTTAATAATAATAATAATAAACTTTATTTGTATAGCACCTTTCATGACATGAAATGCAGCGCAAAGTGCTTTACAGAGCAAGAATACAGTTACAGTTACAACCAATTTAACAATAAAGCAAACAAAAAATAAAATAAAATAAAAGCAAAAGCATAAAACATTAAAATAGGCAATACAGTGAGGGCTTAAAAATCAACCAAAGAGTCAGCTAAAAGCAAGAGTGAAGAAATAGGTCTTGAGCTGTGCTTTAAAGCTATCGACAGAGGCTGCCTGTTTTAGGTGTAATGGGAGTTTATTCCACACTGTTGGTCCGTAAAAGCAGAATGCTGCTTCACCGTATTTTTTATATGTCATTTTAGGCACCTCGAGTAGGTCAGCACTTGAAGACCTGAGGGTCCGGTTTGGATCATGTCTCTCTAGGCAGTCATAGAGGTAGGAAGGTGCCAGACCATTTAGAGCTTTATAAACTATTAAAAGAATTTTAAAATCAATCCTAAAAACAACCGGGAGCCAGTGTAGTGAAGCTAGAACTGGAGTGATATGTTCTCTCATTCTAGTTTTAGTTAAAATTCTGGCTGCCGCATTTTGAACAAGTTGTAATCTGTCAGTTGTTTTCTTAGGCAGGCCAGAGTAGAGTGCATTGCAGTAATCAAGCCGAGAGAAAACAAAAGCGTGGATCAGCGTTTTTGCGTCGTCTAACGACAGATAGTCTCTAATTCGCGCAATATTTCTAAGATGAAAGAAAGCAATCTTGGTGACATGATTAATGTGTGCATTAAAATTCAATTCAGAGTCGATAATAACCCCCAGGTTCTTTACTGTGGTGTTACTTTCTACAGCCAGGTTACCAAGTCTACTTATTATTAATTCTCTCTGCTCACTGGAGCCAATTATGAGAATTTCTGTTTTATCCTCATTTAGCTTAAGAAAGTTCTCACTCATCCAGCATTTTATACTGGACAGACAGGTCAACAATGGGTCTAGAGCGCAGGGGTCGTCTGGAGCTACCGAAAGATACAGCTGGGTATCATCAGCATAGAAATGGAAGTTCACTCCGTGATCGGCGATGAGTTCTCCCAGTGGTAGTATATACAGGGAGAACAATAAGGGACCCAGAATTGAGCCCTGTGGAATACCAGAACAGATGTCATGTTTGTCTGAGTCAAAATTAGCTAGGCTGACAAAATAGCTTCTGCCTGTTAGGTAAGAGTAAAACCAAGACAAGGCTGTGCCTGACAAACCAATCCAGTACTCCATGCGTTGTAGTAGAATTTTGTGATCAATCGTGTCAAAAGCAGCGGTTAAGTCAAGGAGTAGGAGAACAGATATATTTTTGTTGTCAGCGGACACCCTAAGATCATTAATTACTTTTACAAGTGCTGTTTCTGTGCTATGACCTTTCCTGAAGCCAGATTGGAATTTGTTATGAACCTTATTGTTCTGTAGGAACACATCCAGTTCCTACACATCCAGGTTAGGTCCAGTTCCTACACATCCAGGTTAGGGTTAGGGTTAGTTCCCAGCTATCCTGTATTCATTTAAAAGAGTACTGTTACCCTTTAGCCTAAAATATGTTTTTTTAATCAAATCAAGCAGTCAGAAGAAGAGAAAAGCTACCATAAGGTGGCTTTTATTTATTTTGGTATGTATTTATGTATTTTATGGGTTCAAGGTTCAAGGTCTTTATTTACTACGTATGTAGTATGTTACTACTTGCACTGTATCTCTTTCTCCCTCTCCCTCTCCCTCTCTCTCTCTCTCTCTCTCTCTCTCTCTCTCTCCCTCTCTCTCTCCTCTTTCCCCCGACACGGTCGAGGCAGAAGGCCCCCACCCTAAAGCCTAGGGTCTGTCTGACGTTTCTTCCAGTTAAGAGGGAGTTTTTCGTTGCCACTGTCGCAAAATTGCTTGTTCAGGATGGGACTGTGGGGTCTCTTCTCTACATGTAAAGTGTCTTGAGACAACTTGTTGTGATTTGACACTTTAATAAAATTGAATTGAATTGAATTATTAGTGTCCCAGAAGGGCAAAATGGTTTACAATTTTAAAAAAAATGGTTTAAAATTAGGTAGTAGCCTAATTAGCAGCAAAATTGTATAACATGCACTTGTACATGTAATTAATTATTCATCTGTATTGTCTTTATTGTTAGATAGAACATGCCTAAAACAACCTAAAATCAAAATTATAAGGTAATTGCTAAATAAGTGCGATAATCCGATTAATCGTTAAGATAATCGACCGAATGAAATTAATCGTTAGTTGCAGCCCTAACGCACGCACGCACACACACACACACACACACACACACACACACACACACACACACACACACACACACACACACACACACACACACACACACACACACACACACACACGGTCCTTATTTATCAATGGAGTGTAAATAGCAGCTTATTTTTTGCTTATATTACTCCAACGTCCAAGTGACATTTATCAAGTGATCCTATACAGCCAATCCTAGCGTACACATCATCTGTCCTTTGATAAATGTGACGGCTGAAACCGACCGTTTAAATAAATAAAACGCCGATGATTTTACACACACACACACACACACACACACACACACACACACACACACACACACACACACACACACACACACACACACACACACACACACACACACACACACACACACACACACACACACACACACACACACACACACACACACAAATGGACTTGCAAGCCCAACTGTGTCTTTCATGTATTCCGTATGAATGCCATGAATGGAATACGTTTGCATATTAATTTATTTAACCCCTAATGAGAGATAATCTCATAATCTGAACGTTAATGGAGTGATTGATGCATTAATGCATAAACATTAATGGATGAAGGCTGGTGTGTGTTGGGAGGGTTAAATCTCAGATCTCCCGGTGGCCCAAATAAATCCACAGCATGAAGAATCACCTTCACTGTGCAAAGGTTTGTATGCTTAACCCAGGTTGTACATAACTCCATAGAACACACTACTGTATATAGGTTAACCCAGGTTGTACATAACTCCATAGAACACACTACTGTATATAGGTTAACCCAGGTTGTACATAACTCCATAGAACACACTACTGTATATAGGTTAACCCAGGTTGTACATAACTCCATAGAACACACTACTGTATATAGGTTAACCCAGGTTGTACATAACTCCATAGAACACACTACTGTATATAGGTTAACCCAGGTTGTACATAACTCCATAGGACACACTACTGTGTATAGGTTAACCAGGTTGTACATAACTCCATAGAACACACTACTGTATATAGGTTAACCCAGGTTGTACATAACTCCATAGGACACACTACTGTATATAGGTTAACCCAGGTTGTACATAACTCCATAGAACACACTACTGTATATAGGTTAACCAGGTTGTACATAACTCCATAGAACACACTACTGTATATAGGTTAACCCAGGTTGTACATAACTCCATAGAACACACTACTGTATATAGGTTAACCCAGGTTGTACATAACTCCATAGAACACACTACTGTATATAGGTTAACCCAGGTTGTACATAACTCCATAGAACACACTACTGTATATAGGTTAACCCAGGTTGTACATAACTCCATAGAACACACTACTGTATATAGGTTAACCCAGGTTGTACATAACTCCATAGGACACACTACTGTGTATAGGTTAACCAGGTTGTACATAACTCCATAGAACACACTACTGTATATAGGTTAACCCAGGTTGTACATAACTCCATAGGACACACTACTGTATATAGGTTAACCCAGGTTGTACATAACTCCATAGAACACACTACTGTATATAGGTTAACCAGGTTGTACATAACTCCATAGAACACACTACTGTATATAGGTTAACCCAGGTTGTACATAACTCCATAGAACACACTACTGTATATAGGTTAACCCAGGTTGTACATAACTCCATAGAACACACTACTGTATATAGGTTAACCCAGGTTGTACATAACTCCATAGAACACACTACTGTATATAGGTTAACCAGGTTGTACATAACTCCATAGAACACACTACTGTATATACAGTGGGTGACCATTGACTTTGTCGCTTTTCATAAGAGTATCACTTCACTCATTTGCCTCACCCGCTTTGCAGTAAATGTAAGTTCCAAATACTACCACAAGGTGCCGCTTTGGAGTCACTTTTTTTGTGACAGACAGACAGACAGACAGACAGACAGACAGACAGACAGACAGACAGACAGACAGACAGACAGACAGACAGACAGACAGACAGACAGACAGACAGACAGATAGATGTCTTATATTATTATTAATAATAATAATAATAACTAGCAATAATTACGTGTGCTTAGAGCGTTTAAATTGGGTTTTCTGTTCAGCGTCGGGCAGTCAGGAACGCATCTCTGTCATTTTAGAAATGTTCAGACACACATTGGTTTCTGTCTGTCTGTCTGTCTGTCTGTCTGTCTCAAAAGTCCGTGGAGAGACAGACAGACAGACAGACGTCTTATATGTTTTTTTTTCTCTCGCATCAATTTCTGTATAGTAGGATTCTACCTCTTCCCTCTGTAAATGAAATAGTCCAGTTAGTGTAGCGGTTAAAACTGATGGCCGGCGATTTTACGACCCGGGTTCGAATCCCACGCTATAAGCAAACTGACCTGCTGTTTTTACTTTTACTTCTACTCCACTACATCTCAGAGGAAAATATTGTACTTTTACTCCACTACCATTATTTGAACGCTTTAGTTACTAGTTACTTTGCAGATATAAATCATTACATTATAAAACATACATTATTTGCCCTATTTCACATAGTCTATTTGAAAATGGCCGATCTACAAGCTCACAACGCATTGCGAGCTTGTAGATCAGCTATTTTCAAACATTTATTTGCCAATACTTTTGTACTTTTACTTTGATTGAACTCAAGTAACATTTTGAGTTCATGACCGTAACAGACGACCGTCATGTGATCCATGGCCAACAGCGAGGCGTTTGTTTTCATTCTTATAAGACCGCGTGGCTCATTTATATGCACGTGAAAGTAACTAAGCGGAAAGTAACTAAGTACATTTACTCCATGTCCACTTGTTGCTGACGGTGGTAGTGTAGGAGCAGCGCTGTAAAAGCCCCAAGCGTCATCGGTGCAGGAAAGATGCGTATTTGGTTGTACACACGGAGACGCAAGGGTGGCGTTTTCAGTCGGAATTCAAATCATGATGCAACACTTTGTGAGCTTGTAGATCGGCTATTTTCGCTACTTTTATGGGACACTGTTGTACAACAAAGTAGAATTCATTTGTGAAGAAAGAAAAACCCATTAACAGTTGAAAATAGCCTACACCAGAGGTTTTCAACCAGTGGTCCGGGGACCACCAGTGGTCCTTGAGGGGGTTCCAGGGGGTCCCCAGCCAAATTAATAGTTAGCAACCAAATTGACCCTTATGTGTCTGTAACTCTTAATGTACAAATGGAACCAAATGGACCCGTCAGGGTCCATTTGGTTCCATTTGTACACTCTCAGAGTTAAATGAACACTGATGATGGTGATACAGTGTAGATTGGGACGCCCAAGAAATCTAAATGGTTGAGTCCCTGGCATATCTTTTCAAATGGGGGTCCCTGGGCTAATATGTGTCAATTTGGGGGTCCTTGATGGGAATAAGGTTGAAAACCACTGGCCTACACCATTTCTGCCCATCCCTCTAACTTCATGTAGGCGCATTAAAAATATCAAAATTGGCCGCTCTGAATTTGTATCTGAACAAATACTTTGATAGAAGAGATAGGCCTACAGAGGTACTGTAGGGGGGAGGGGGAACCTGATAGCAGAGTTCCTCACTTGGCTTATTTGGAATAGGCTGCATGTCATTAACATAACCGGTTTGGCAAGAGACTGGGCCAGAGTTGTAGGCTAGTGCTAATTTTGGAAGTGGGGGAGCAAGGTTCTTGAGCGGATTGGAGTTTTTTTTTTGTTACTTTATTTCGGTTTTAGGGTTAAGCTCTGATCCACCCGTCCCCCCCTCCCACGAAAGCCCCCCGACCCCCCGCACGCAACCACTCCGCCGCGCTGCGCCAGGCCGCGCTGCGCTAAAACGCACTGTCTGTGCCTGTGGTGGCCAACTGAAAGCTAATAACATAGTAGTAATGACAAGGGTGCCATTATATTCAATGATATTCAATTGTTTTGTGGAAAACACATGGCTCATCATGCTTAATTAAAGAGAGACTCACTTGCCTTTTCTTAGTGCTTTTCATTGTTTGGACAGAAGAAATTGTAAACATTTAGCCAATATTCGATCATCATTAAATAACAGACAGTGAACTGGTAAACTGGTGACAGCATGTCATGGATAGCACATTAATTCTTAAACAATATTGAGGAGGAAATAAGTATAAACGAGGAAATAAAATAAAACAAACCAAAAAGACGCCAATAACCCCTGTCTTATAAAAACTGCCAAAGTGGGTCGGGGTTATCTGACATGACAGGCTGTGCCACTTTGGTTTTTGTGCTTTCTGCCGTGCGATGTGCTCGCAGCCAAGTCTTGACAACAAGGCTCTGGATTCCAGGACCTGAGCGGAGGTCCATGCTGTCTAATAAACATCAGAGCCGACACACGTTCTGTATGCAGTCGCGAACGGAGTGATGTTATTATGAGGTTCAATGTTCATCAAACTAAAGCCGCACACGCATTCTGCCGAGCTGCATGGAATGAGCATATTACAGTTAATAAGGGGTACAAGTGCAGCTGGTACCCTTCTCCCTCCACATTCTATGTAGGCCTAGGCATAGTCCCTAAAAGCATTCACTGAAGATTTTTCGAAATCTCACCTGCACAACCCAATATTATGCTGTTGTTACAAATGTAATGCAGTAAACATGAACGTAGCGTTAACCGTGGTGATGTGTTGGATAATATTCACCCGCAGCTGGTTTTAACGAGACAGCAGCGTATATGAAAATGCTTCACAGATGATCCGATCATCTTTATTTTTAAATTGATGATGAAAGCCGCACACGCAAAATGGGGGTCCCCAATACGGTTATTTTGGGGGGTCATGGCCTGAAAAAGATTGAGAACCCCTACTTTGATGCATCTCTCTCTCTCTCTCTCTCTCTCTCTCTCTCTCTCTCTCTCTCTCTCTCTCTCTCTAAAATGTTAGAAAATAGAGTTGCATCGCGACTCTTTGTGGGCTTGTAGATCAGATTTTTTTGCCTATTTAATAGCCACGCTGAAATCGCATCTGAACAAATAGCCTGCCTTGATAGACCCCCCCCCGCTCAAAGAAAGAGACACACGGCATAAGTGCACACACAGAAAGCACAGAACGTATGACCCCAGTATATATTAAATATATATATATATATATATATATATAGTGCCACTGAACCACCACCACAGAAATACAATTTGTCAATTCAAATGAGCTATTGGCAAGAGAAAAAAATACGTTTATTTTCCCGTCTCGTTTTGTCAATTAAGACGTTAAAATTAAACCAATGTTAAGCTCAGCATCATGCTATCTAACTTTATTTGCTTAATATTTTGCTTAATATAAATGTCACATCTGTACTGTAAGCAACAGACAGGATCTTTCTCTGTCTTTCTAGGAAAAACAGTGCCTAAAACCCCCAAAACAAACAATTTTGCTATTCAAATGAGCTATTGGCATGATAAAACATACGTTTACATTTTCCAAAGCAAGTGTCAAAACATAATACAAAAGTGTAAAGTAATGTATGTACAGTTTGGAGAGGATATACAGTATACTAGTAACAAATATATTCTTGCTGTCTGCTGTGGGCTGTAGGCAGCTGTAGGCAGTGGACCGCTGCTGCCCCCTAGTGGCACAGAGTGGAAATCATACATGCCCTGCATGAAACGCATGAGAAGAATGAAAAAAAACGACAAAGTCAATGGTCACCCACTGCAGTGGGTGACCATTGACTTTGTCGCTTTTCATAAGAGTATCACTTCACTCATTTGCCTCACCCGCTTTGCAGTAAATTTAAGTTCCAAATACTACCACAAGGTGCCGCTTTGGAGTCACTTTTTTTGTGACAGACAGACAGACAGACAGACAGACAGACAGACAGACAGACAGACAGACAGACAGCCAGACAGACAGACAGACAGACAGACAGACAGACAGACAGATAGATGTCTTATATTATTATTAATAATAATAATACTAACTAGCAATAATTACGTGTGCTTAGAGCGTTTAAATTGGGTTTTCTGTTCAGCGTCGGGCAGTCAGGAACGCATCTCTGTCATTTTAGAAATGTTCAGACACACATTGGTTTCTGTCTGTCTGTCTGTCTGTCTGTCTGTCTCAAAAGTCCGTGGAGAGACAGACAGACAGACAGACGTCTTATATGTTTTTTTTTCTCTCGCATCAATTTCTGTATAGTAGGATTCTACCTCTTCCCTCTGTAAATGAAATAGTCCAGTTAGTGTAGCGGTTAAAACTGATGGCCGGCGATTTTACGACCCGGGTTCGAATCCCACGCTATAAGCAAACTGACCTGCTGTTTTTACTTTTACTTCTACTCCACTACATCTCAGAGGAAAATATTGTACTTTTACTCCACTACCATTATTTGAACGCTTTAGTTACTAGTTACTTTGCAGATATAAATCATTACATTATAAAACATACATTATTTGCCCTATTTCACATAGTCTATTTGAAAATGGCCGATCTACAAGCTCACAACGCATTGCGAGCTTGTAGATCAGCTATTTTCAAACATTTATTTGCCAATACTTTTGTACTTTTACTTTGATTGAACTCAAGTAACATTTTGAGTTCATGACCGTAACAGACGACCGTCATGTGATCCATGGCCAACAGCGAGGCGTTTGTTTTCATTCTTATAAGACCGCGTGGCTCATTTATATGCACGTGAAAGTAACTAAGCGGAAAGTAACTAAGTACATTTACTCCATGTCCACTTGTTGCTGACGGTGGTAGTGTAGGAGCAGCGCTGTAAAAGCCCCAAGCGTCATCGGTGCAGGAAAGATGCGTATTTGGTTGTACACACGGAGACGCAAGGGTGGCGTTTTCAGTCGGAATTCAAATCATGATGCAACACTTTGTGAGCTTGTAGATCGGCTATTTTCGCTACTTTTATGGGACACTGTTGTACAACAAAGTAGAATTCATTTGTGAAGAAAGAAAAACCCATTAACAGTTGAAAATAGCCTACACCAGAGGTTTTCAACCAGTGGTCCGGGGACCACCAGTGGTCCTTGAGGGGGTTCCAGGGGGTCCCCAGCCAAATTAATAGTTAGCAACCAAATTGACCCTTATGTGTCTGTAACTCTTAATGTACAAATGGAACCAAATGGACCCGTCAGGGTCCATTTGGTTCCATTTGTACACTCTCAGAGTTAAATGAACACTGATGATGGTGATACAGTGTAGATTGGGACGCCCAAGAAATCTAAATGGTTGAGTCCCTGGCATATCTTTTCAAATGGGGGTCCCTGGGCTAATATGTGTCAATTTGGGGGTCCTTGATGGGAATAAGGTTGAAAACCACTGGCCTACACCATTTCTGCCCATCCCTCTAACTTCATGTAGGCGCATTAAAAATATCAAAATTGGCCGCTCTGAATTTGTATCTGAACAAATACTTTGATAGAAGAGATAGGCCTACAGAGGTACTGTAGGGGGGAGGGGGAACCTGATAGCAGAGTTCCTCACTTGGCTTATTTGGAATAGGCTGCATGTCATTAACATAACCGGTTTGGCAAGAGACTGGGCCAGAGTTGTAGGCTAGTGCTAATTTTGGAAGTGGGGGAGCAAGGTTCTTGAGCGGATTGGAGTTTTTTTTTTGTTACTTTATTTCGGTTTTAGGGTTAAGCTCTGATCCACCCGTCCCCCCCTCCCACGAAAGCCCCCCGACCCCCCGCACGCAACCACTCCGCCGCGCTGCGCCAGGCCGCGCTGCGCTAAAACGCACTGTCTGTGCCTGTGGTGGCCAACTGAAAGCTAATAACATAGTAGTAATGACAAGGGTGCCATTATATTCAATGATATTCAATTGTTTTGTGGAAAACACATGGCTCATCATGCTTAATTAAAGAGAGACTCACTTGCCTTTTCTTAGTGCTTTTCATTGTTTGGACAGAAGAAATTGTAAACATTTAGCCAATATTCGATCATCATTAAATAACAGACAGTGAACTGGTAAACTGGTGACAGCATGTCATGGATAGCACATTAATTCTTAAACAATATTGAGGAGGAAATAAGTATAAACGAGGAAATAAAATAAAACAAACCAAAAAGACGCCAATAACCCCTGTCTTATAAAAACTGCCAAAGTGGGTCGGGGTTATCTGACATGACAGGCTGTGCCACTTTGGTTTTTGTGCTTTCTGCCGTGCGATGTGCTCGCAGCCAAGTCTTGACAACAAGGCTCTGGATTCCAGGACCTGAGCGGAGGTCCATGCTGTCTAATAAACATCAGAGCCGACACACGTTCTGTATGCAGTCGCGAACGGAGTGATGTTATTATGAGGTTCAATGTTCATCAAACTAAAGCCGCACACGCATTCTGCCGAGCTGCATGGAATGAGCATATTACAGTTAATAAGGGGTACAAGTGCAGCTGGTACCCTTCTCCCTCCACATTCTATGTAGGCCTAGGCATAGTCCCTAAAAGCATTCACTGAAGATTTTTCGAAATCTCACCTGCACAACCCAATATTATGCTGTTGTTACAAATGTAATGCAGTAAACATGAACGTAGCGTTAACCGTGGTGATGTGTTGGATAATATTCACCCGCAGCTGGTTTTAACGAGACAGCAGCGTATATGAAAATGCTTCACAGATGATCCGATCATCTTTATTTTTAAATTGATGATGAAAGCCGCACACGCAAAATGGGGGTCCCCAATACGGTTATTTTGGGGGGTCATGGCCTGAAAAAGATTGAGAACCCCTACTTTGATGCATCTCTCTCTCTCTCTCTCTCTCTCTCTCTCTCTCTCTCTCTCTCTCTCTCTCTCTCTAAAATGTTAGAAAATAGAGTTGCATCGCGACTCTTTGTGGGCTTGTAGATCAGATTTTTTTGCCTATTTAATAGCCACGCTGAAATCGCATCTGAACAAATAGCCTGCCTTGATAGACCCCCCCCCGCTCAAAGAAAGAGACACACGGCATAAGTGCACACACAGAAAGCACAGAACGTATGACCCCAGTATATATTAAATATATATATATATATATATATATATAGTGCCACTGAACCACCACCACAGAAATACAATTTGTCAATTCAAATGAGCTATTGGCAAGAGAAAAAAATACGTTTATTTTCCCGTCTCGTTTTGTCAATTAAGACGTTAAAATTAAACCAATGTTAAGCTCAGCATCATGCTATCTAACTTTATTTGCTTAATATTTTGCTTAATATAAATGTCACATCTGTACTGTAAGCAACAGACAGGATCTTTCTCTGTCTTTCTAGGAAAAACAGTGCCTAAAACCCCCAAAACAAACAATTTTGCTATTCAAATGAGCTATTGGCATGATAAAACATACGTTTACATTTTCCAAAGCAAGTGTCAAAACATAATACAAAAGTGTAAAGTAATGTATGTACAGTTTGGAGAGGATATACAGTATACTAGTAACAAATATATTCTTGCTGTCTGCTGTGGGCTGTAGGCAGCTGTAGGCAGTGGACCGCTGCTGCCCCCTAGTGGCACAGAGTGGAAATCATACATGCCCTGCATGAAACGCATGAGAAGAATGAAAAAAAACGACAAAGTCAATGGTCACCCACTGCAGTGGGTGACCATTGACTTTGTCGCTTTTCATAAGAGTATCACTTCACTCATTTGCCTCACCCGCTTTGCAGTAAATTTAAGTTCCAAATACTACCACAAGGTGCCGCTTTGGAGTCACTTTTTTTGTGACAGACAGACAGACAGACAGACAGACAGACAGACAGACAGACAGACAGACAGCCAGACAGACAGACAGACAGACAGACAGACAGACAGACAGATAGATGTCTTATATTATTATTAATAATAATAATAATAACTAGCAATAATTACGTGTGCTTAGAGCGTTTAAATTGGGTTTTCTGTTCAGCGTCGGGCAGTCAGGAACGCATCTCTGTCATTTTAGAAATGTTCAGACACACATTGGTTTCTGTCTGTCTGTCTGTCTGTCTGTCTGTCTCAAAAGTCCGTGGAGAGACAGACAGACAGACAGACGTCTTATATGTTTTTTTTTCTCTCGCATCAATTTCTGTATAGTAGGATTCTACCTCTTCCCTCTGTAAATGAAATAGTCCAGTTAGTGTAGCGGTTAAAACTGATGGCCGGCGATTTTACGACCCGGGTTCGAATCCCACGCTATAAGCAAACTGACCTGCTGTTTTTACTTTTACTTCTACTCCACTACATCTCAGAGGAAAATATTGTACTTTTACTCCACTACCATTATTTGAACGCTTTAGTTACTAGTTACTTTGCAGATATAAATCATTACATTATAAAACATACATTATTTGCCCTATTTCACATAGTCTATTTGAAAATGGCCGATCTACAAGCTCACAACGCATTGCGAGCTTGTAGATCAGCTATTTTCAAACATTTATTTGCCAATACTTTTGTACTTTTACTTTGATTGAACTCAAGTAACATTTTGAGTTCATGACCGTAACAGACGACCGTCATGTGATCCATGGCCAACAGCGAGGCGTTTGTTTTCATTCTTATAAGACCGCGTGGCTCATTTATATGCACGTGAAAGTAACTAAGCGGAAAGTAACTAAGTACATTTACTCCATGTCCACTTGTTGCTGACGGTGGTAGTGTAGGAGCAGCGCTGTAAAAGCCCCAAGCGTCATCGGTGCAGGAAAGATGCGTATTTGGTTGTACACACGGAGACGCAAGGGTGGCGTTTTCAGTCGGAATTCAAATCATGATGCAACACTTTGTGAGCTTGTAGATCGGCTATTTTCGCTACTTTTATGGGACACTGTTGTACAACAAAGTAGAATTCATTTGTGAAGAAAGAAAAACCCATTAACAGTTGAAAATAGCCTACACCAGAGGTTTTCAACCAGTGGTCCGGGGACCACCAGTGGTCCTTGAGGGGGTTCCAGGGGGTCCCCAGCCAAATTAATAGTTAGCAACCAAATTGACCCTTATGTGTCTGTAACTCTTAATGTACAAATGGAACCAAATGGACCCGTCAGGGTCCATTTGGTTCCATTTGTACACTCTCAGAGTTAAATGAACACTGATGATGGTGATACAGTGTAGATTGGGACGCCCAAGAAATCTAAATGGTTGAGTCCCTGGCATATCTTTTCAAATGGGGGTCCCTGGGCTAATATGTGTCAATTTGGGGGTCCTTGATGGGAATAAGGTTGAAAACCACTGGCCTACACCATTTCTGCCCATCCCTCTAACTTCATGTAGGCGCATTAAAAATATCAAAATTGGCCGCTCTGAATTTGTATCTGAACAAATACTTTGATAGAAGAGATAGGCCTACAGAGGTACTGTAGGGGGGAGGGGGAACCTGATAGCAGAGTTCCTCACTTGGCTTATTTGGAATAGGCTGCATGTCATTAACATAACCGGTTTGGCAAGAGACTGGGCCAGAGTTGTAGGCTAGTGCTAATTTTGGAAGTGGGGGAGCAAGGTTCTTGAGCGGATTGGAGTTTTTTTTTTGTTACTTTATTTCGGTTTTAGGGTTAAGCTCTGATCCACCCGTCCCCCCCTCCCACGAAAGCCCCCCGACCCCCCGCACGCAACCACTCCGCCGCGCTGCGCCAGGCCGCGCTGCGCTAAAACGCACTGTCTGTGCCTGTGGTGGCCAACTGAAAGCTAATAACATAGTAGTAATGACAAGGGTGCCATTATATTCAATGATATTCAATTGTTTTGTGGAAAACACATGGCTCATCATGCTTAATTAAAGAGAGACTCACTTGCCTTTTCTTAGTGCTTTTCATTGTTTGGACAGAAGAAATTGTAAACATTTAGCCAATATTCGATCATCATTAAATAACAGACAGTGAACTGGTAAACTGGTGACAGCATGTCATGGATAGCACATTAATTCTTAAACAATATTGAGGAGGAAATAAGTATAAACGAGGAAATAAAATAAAACAAACCAAAAAGACGCCAATAACCCCTGTCTTATAAAAACTGCCAAAGTGGGTCGGGGTTATCTGACATGACAGGCTGTGCCACTTTGGTTTTTGTGCTTTCTGCCGTGCGATGTGCTCGCAGCCAAGTCTTGACAACAAGGCTCTGGATTCCAGGACCTGAGCGGAGGTCCATGCTGTCTAATAAACATCAGAGCCGACACACGTTCTGTATGCAGTCGCGAACGGAGTGATGTTATTATGAGGTTCAATGTTCATCAAACTAAAGCCGCACACGCATTCTGCCGAGCTGCATGGAATGAGCATATTACAGTTAATAAGGGGTACAAGTGCAGCTGGTACCCTTCTCCCTCCACATTCTATGTAGGCCTAGGCATAGTCCCTAAAAGCATTCACTGAAGATTTTTCGAAATCTCACCTGCACAACCCAATATTATGCTGTTGTTACAAATGTAATGCAGTAAACATGAACGTAGCGTTAACCGTGGTGATGTGTTGGATAATATTCACCCGCAGCTGGTTTTAACGAGACAGCAGCGTATATGAAAATGCTTCACAGATGATCCGATCATCTTTATTTTTAAATTGATGATGAAAGCCGCACACGCAAAATGGGGGTCCCCAATATGGTTATTTTGGGGGGTCATGGCCTGAAAAAGATTGAGAACCCCTACTTTGATGCATCTCTCTCTCTCTCTCTCTCTCTCTCTCTCTCTCTCTCTCTCTCTCTCTCTCTCTAAAATGTTAGAAAATAGAGTTGCATCGCGACTCTTTGTGGGCTTGTAGATCAGATTTTTTTGCCTATTTAATAGCCACGCTGAAATCGCATCTGAACAAATAGCCTGCCTTGATAGACCCCCCCCCCCCCCCCCCCCCCGCTCAAAGAAAGAGACACACGGCATAAGTGCACACACAGAAAGCACAGAACGTATGACCCCAGTATATATTAAATATATATATATATATATAGTGCCACTGAACCACCACCACAGAAATACAATTTGTCAATTCAAATGAGCTATTGGCAAGAGAAAAAAATACGTTTATTTTCCCGTCTCGTTTTGTCAATTAAGACGTTAAAATTAAACCAATGTTAAGCTCAGCATCATGCTATCTAACTTTATTTGCTTAATATTTTGCTTAATATAAATGTCACATCTGTACTGTAAGCAACAGACAGGATCTTTCTCTGTCTTTCTAGGAAAAACAGTGCCTAAAACCCCCAAAACAAACAATTTTGCTATTCAAATGAGCTATTGGCATGATAAAACATACGTTTACATTTTCCAAAGCAAGTGTCAAAACATAATACAAAAGTGTAAAGTAATGTATGTACAGTTTGGAGAGGATATACAGTATACTAGTAACAAATATATTCTTGCTGTCTGCTGTGGGCTGTAGGCAGCTGTAGGCAGTGGACCGCTGCTGCCCCTAGTGGCACAGAGTGGAAATCATACATGCCCTGCATGAAACGCATGAGAAGAATGAAAAAAAACGACAAAGTCAATGGTCACCCACTGTAGGTTAACCCAGGTTGTACATAACTCCATAGGACACACTACTGTGTATAGGTTAACCAGGTTGTACATAACTCCATAGAACACACTACTGTATATAGGTTAACCAGGTTGTACATAACTCCATAGAACACACTACTGTATATAGGTTAACCCAGGTTGTACATAACTCCATAGGACACACTACTGTATATAGGTTAACCCAGGTTGTACATAACTCCATACAACACACTACTGTATATAGGTTAACCAGGTTGTACATAACTCCATAGAACACACTACTGTATATAGGTTAACCCAGGTTGTACATAACTCCATAGGACACACTACTGTATATAGGTTAACCTAGGTTGTACATAACTCCATAGAACACACTACTGTATATAGGTTAACCCAGGTTGTACATAACTCCATAGAACACACTACTGTATATAGGTTTGGAGGCCTCACTGTCCTCACCAGTCCCGACTCCCTAAAATACTTTAGAGACATAAAAATGATTTCAAAAGTGATTTGACATTCATTTTGCGCCTTCATTGACATCAGTCATGTAAACAATACTTGTTTATAAAAACATAAAATGCTTTTGATAGTACATTTATGGCTCTGTTTCACTACAAAGTGCAAGCTATTTCAGCTCAATTCAAATAATAATTCAAAGTTCAAAGTGCAACATCAATACATTGGTCATGGAGAGCTTCATGAGAACACTTATTTTCCAGTCTTATATTCTATACTGCAGTGGTTTTCAAACCTTTTGTGCCCAAGCCACACCAATGGGCAAGTCAAAATCTCAAGCCACACCTGTATTCATAGCAACAAATAGCAGATCTACAAGCTTTTACTGAGCTTGTAGATCAGCTTTTATTTTTATTTTACGCCATTTATGACAATTTGTGAAAATAAATAAATAATAATAAGGGATGTCAGGACCCCCCAAAATAATCATACTTGGACTGGGGACCCCCATTTTGTTTGACTGGTTCCACAGATAAATATTGTGAAAATAGCAGATCTACAAGCTAGCCCTCTCTTCTCCTTCTTCTTCCTCTCTTCCTCCCCTCTGTCTGTCTCTCTGACTGTCTGTCTGTCTCTCTCTCACACAGTGAGATGTCTCTCTTCACAAACCTGATTCAATAATCTATGCAGTGGTTCTCAACCTTTTCAGGCTGTGACCCCCCAAAATAATCATATTTGAACTGGGGAGCCCCATTTTGTTTGACTCCACAGATAAATATAGTGAAAATAGCAGATACACAGTGCCAATGTTGCAGGCTAGGGCTTCAAGATCATTTGTCCCTACCTATGAGTATGTAAAATAACAAAAACGAATAAACAAAACGTTTAAAAAAAAAAAAAAAAAAAAAGTATAGGACTCCTGAACAAACAGGCCCCATCTCAGTTCTGTGCAAGTGTGCATACAATGTAATGTGATGCCCTGGTAGCCTTTTCTAGTGTTTACTCTGTCTATGTATTGTGTGTGTATTTATGTTATGTTTTGTGATTTTTTTGTATCCTGATGGCTGCTTCGTACAAATTTAATTTCCGCAAGGACAATAAAGTATATCTATCTACAAGCTCACAACGAGGCGTTGAGGTCCCAACCCACATGTTGAGACCCTCTGCTCTAGCGATCACGTGAGACAAATTCCTAACAACGCCAGTTTGTGAAAGAGAAATAAGTAACCAGGTTTATGAAAACAAGCCCAAAAAACAAAGTGATATTTATTATTTGTACCGCCTAACTAACTAAATTGACTAATAGTCCACACACCACATAGCATTTCAAGCCTAGTGGGGAAATAGCCGATCCACAAGCCCAGAGGTTGTGAGCATGCAGATCGGCCATCCCCAGACGGTAGACACTGTCTATGTGTGTGCGTGTCCGCCACAGGCTCCCTGCACTAGCAGACGCACGCATGCACGCTTGAGCGAGCGAGCGAGCGAGCGAGCCTACCTTCAGTAAGTCATCTCCAATCCGCATGGCACACGGATCTATGTGTTGGACAGTCACAGCAAAGATGCTCTCCTTGATGCTGTCACATTGGACATATTTAACCATCGAAACCATATTTTATACTTTGTGATACGCTGGTGTTGTGCAGTGAAAATAGCCGATCTACAAACTTATAATGTGTCAGATTACGACAGTTTGTAAATTGTAAGGCATATGGCTATTTATGCTATTCATATAGGTACACCAGGTTAACTCATGAGATGTTCAAATCAGCCTCATGGTACTGTAATAACAGGCCGATTCGTGTGTTTTGCACCGATCTGCGTAAAACCTTGTATGTACACTCCCTAGAGGCAAAGAAAAAACCTGTGCCCTGCATTTTGATCTGCCTTTTACAGCGTCAGCAGGAGGCCGACTTATGTAAAACCCTTTTGTTTAATTACTCCTTCAGATTTTATCAAAATTTTACTTAGATCAGTAAACATGATCTCTCACGTGATCAAGATGGATCTGTTTGATGTTTCATATTCCATCGGTGATTGGCTAAGATTGACATTTGAAGTTTGCAGGAGTGGCCCGTTTTGAACAAAATGCCTCAAATCATGAACGCAGGGTCCGTTTGCGAAACTTTGCACGCACATTTGCACTATATTGAGAAACAAATGGCACCCTTTTGACATTTCCCTATTATAGCGCCACCAGGAGGTGCTATAATTATAATTACTAGACCATACCCGGTCGGCGCAGCCGTGGGGGGATATACGCACATGATCTGGCAACCCGGGAGGCAGTTTGTCCCATAGCTGGGCAGCCGCAGCTATGGGACGACATTCTTTGACACAAAAACGCTAATAAGAAGCTGAGATTTGATGAAATTGAAAAACGGGCTTCACAGTTAAGTTCAGATGGTAATGGTCAATGGCTGTGTGCAAAATCAGAGCAATTGGTCCAGCCAGTGGGGAGAACCGGGTAGCTTCACCACCACCACCACTACAAACGCACGCACAGAGGTTACTAGAATTATAGTAGGATAGTAGGATAATACTACTACAAATTTGTCCAAACATCACGCAAATCGGTACACATTATGTCTATAGTTATGTGATCAAGGTGGATCTGTCCGATTCTTCATATTCCATCAACATTGCTGGCCCACAATCATCTACTTGACCTGGTGGAGACAAGTGCTCCGAGGAGCACTTGTTCTAGTTCTCAATGAAATTATAACCTCAAGCCAGTGCTGTCTGGACTGAACTGTTTGAAAGATGTTTAAGTGTTATTAGATATGAAACTGAGCATTGTTCTTGTCATGACATTATCTGTCAGTGGGGTTTACACATATTGAACCAATGAAAAGTAATAAAAAAGCACTTCTGACTAAACCTCCTAACTCCATTGGATCCTCAAACTGTCAGTCAAACCTCCTAACTCCACCCCCTCTCCCTGTGTGTCACACAGAGCAGCTGCAGAGAGGAATATAAACACACTTTATAATGACTTCTAATCAATGATGGACAAAACAACTATCTCCACATTAATGGTAAAAAAATACTCCATTTGAGCTGTATTTGGTGCATATCTGGGTCCATATATATGGAACGAATGTCGAGAAAAGCTGAAGTCAATTGTCCTTGTTTCTTTTGCTATTTTTAAAAGATTTTTAACTGACCTTATATTGGAAGAAGACCCATGCACCTGCTTGATGTAATATATGGTTTTAATATATATTGTTTGCAACCTTTTTATTGTATTTATGTGTACCTCGTTGTCCTTCTCATGTCTGTAAAATCATTGTTGTGAAAGTTATTTTTGTACACAGGGCACCATTAAAAAAGAGACCCTGGTCTCAATGGATTTCCCTGAAATAAAGGTTTCTATCAATCAGTCACTACAATGAGAGAACACACACACACACACACACACACACACACACACACACACACACACACACACACACACACACACACACACACACACACACACACACACACACACACACACACACACACACCATGTACTCACATGTTTTAAGGAGTTGAGGTGGAAGTGAATGTTCTTCTTCTTGATCCAACCTGTAGGAATGAAACACATTATTATATGTCACATGTACACAGTCACATAGACATGTTTATATGACACATGTACACATAGACATGTTTATATGACACATGTACACATAGACATGTTTATATGTCACATGTACACAGTCACATAGACATGTTTATATGACACATGTACACAGTCACATAGACATGTTTATATGACACATGTACACAGTCACATAGACATGTTTATATGACACATGTACACATAGACATGTTTATGTGACACATGTACACAGTCACATAGACATGTTTATATGACACATGTACACATAGACATGTTTATATGACACATGTACACAGTCACATAGACATGTTTATATGACACATGTACACATAGACATGTTTATATGACACATGTACACATAGACATGTTTATATGACACATGTACACATAGACATGTTTATATGTCACATGTACACAGTCACATAGACATGTTTATATGTCACATGTACACAGTCACATAGACATGTTTATATGTCACATGTACACAGTCACATAGACATGTTTATATGTCACATGTACACAGTCACATAGACATGTTTATATGACACATGTACTCAGTCACATGGATTTGTGTTTATTAGTGGTTTTCCACTAGATGGCGCTGTTCGCTAACCTATGACTGATGCCTTCACTGCCAGAGAAGGATAGACCAAGGAAGCTTTTGAAAGGAAAGGACATAAATCTGTCCGTTCTCTAGATATCTCCAGGGTGGCGAAACTCGCACCGGAAGTTTGATGAAATACGTTGCAGTGGAAAGAACAGTTAGAAATGTTTTGAAAAATGTGAATACCTTTACTTTGGTACTGTAAGTACATTTTGATGGCAATATTTGTGTAAAATTCTGAATAAAGGCCTTGAGCATATTACATTGTGATACTGCTAGGCAACCTTTACTTGAGTAAAAAAAAATCGGAGTATTTCATCCAACACCACTGACTTTTAATTTTGCTAAAT
This sequence comes from Gymnoscopelus microlampas, assembly GCF_963454915.1. NCBI lineage: Eukaryota > Metazoa > Chordata > Actinopteri > Myctophiformes > Myctophidae > Gymnoscopelus > Gymnoscopelus microlampas. The sequence continues at coordinate 50,847,619 of NC_139953.1, read as the reverse complement.
AATTTACTATCAACATTTTTAAGATGTTATGTTTAGTTTATAATTAACTCATTGAGTGCCAGGATTGCCAGAATTATTTCAGAATTGATTCTGAAAAGTGCCAGAGTTTTTTTCACAGAAAACAAAAAGTGCTTAGGAAGCGAGATACAGCCTTTTTCAGTTCTAAGTTAAACAAGGAGTGGATGGAGCTGCACACCTTCAGATGATGATATCTTGGGTTCTGAACATGTTTAAAAAAAAAAAAAATGTTATGCAAATTTTTCAAAAACACATTGAGCCATAGCGCTAAAAACACGTGAAACACGTTAATGGCACTCAGTGAGTTAACATGAATTAAAACCAAGATGGGCTTTCCACACCTACGGAACGGACGGAATTTATGTCCTTTCCTTTCAAAAGCTTCCTTGGGATAGACCCGGAAATTACGTCATTTAAACAAATAAACGGCTCGTTCGCTTCCTTTTTATTTGTTGTGGAAAAAAAGCTTTTTCTCCGTTTATGTTGCATGTACTAGTGTGAACGAACAGGTGAAGAGAGATGAGATCTCCTAGGCACTAGCGTTAAAATGTTAAGTTATAGATTTAACTAAAAGTAAGCTGCAGCCAAGAAGCAAGAACTATCGAGCCCAGAGGAAAAGGAACGTGTCGTCACTGCCGTGGGATTACGAGCGCTGGATTTATGAATGAGACGCCGGTCTGTGTGTGGAATCTGACGGAGCCGCAGCCGGTGAGATAAACCCATGTTTAATGTTCTTATGGATTACAAACTTAAAGGGTTCATGACATTCAGTTTAAAGTCAGCACAACACATTAAAAGTCTTTGTCATGGTCCTTCAAACGTTATACAACGTTTTAACTGAAAAAGTTCAGTTTGTTTGGTTGTAATTGAGGTCATAAAACCCCCCCCCAAAAAAATGAAAAATAAAAAAAGTGAAAATGAATGTCATAGAACCTTTAAGGGTTACCCCAAACTTTAAGTTACTTTTGGACCGTTAGTGTGGGAGACCGTTTACATTCCGTTTGGATCTAAGGAACTAATAGACACTCTCTGGACGGCGGTAAGAAGAAGCCGTTCGGACCGTAACGTGAGACTGTTTATTATGTAAACAAAGCGAGTAAGTGACTGTCCGCGGTATCGTTCTATCTTATGTTGTGACATTTGTTTGTTTATGGTTTATGTTTGAAATTGTGAACAAAGGACATTGGGACTTGTTTTGGTGGGGAGGGGTGTGTGAACGTAATATTGATTGTTGATGTGTTTGTTTATTTATTGTGTTTGTTAGGGAAAAAGACAGAGACAGTATTTAATATCCAGAAGAGTATTATTATTTACCATTTGCTTTGTCAGTTATTAATTGTGTGGCTTCTATATAAAGTAATTCAGTTAAACACCTGCCTGTCCCGTTGTTTTTCCTTTTAGTTAAAGGTTTTCCTTTAGAGATTTTAATTTCAGCCAATCAGGAGAGAGTTCCCATTTGTCAGCTTCAATGTTTATAGTGTTCTGGATCCAATTAGCTTATTGCTTTTTTCCTTTTTTCATCACTTCCAAATCCCCTTGTTTATCCTATATCCTGTGTGAGTTCTCTCTCCTGATTGGATAAAATTGGTATCCCAACATGAAACCATTTACATCCTGTTGACATCGCCAACAGGATCAACATAGATCTTAATATCAATTAACCCTCTATGTTCTTCTACACTTCCAACAGTGTTGAAGAACCTTGTGCTATGGAAACGTTTACAATATACAATGTTAAATAAAACAGTATACAATGTTAGTTTTGCTGCTTAACTCTCCGCCTGCCACCGACGCGTTCCCTTTAAAATGTTAAAATGTTCCCTCGTCAGATTGTGCTACGGCTCAGCCTTCCACTGACGAGGTGATGAGTTTTTGTGTTTTCGGTGGTTTTCCACCAGATGGCGGTGTTATCTATCCTATGAATGATGTTTTCACTGCCTGATGATGACAGACCTGGGAATGACGTCATTTAAAACATAAAAGCTAATTTACTGTTTATTTCCTGCAGGGAAATGCTAGATCTCCGTTCCTCTTGCTTTATGGCATTCACCCCCCCAAACTACGACACTCCCGTGCATGTAATGTCATTTTTCAAAGGTACAGTAAAAGCTAAATGTCAGACGATTTCATATTTGTTTCTTCAGTTGGCATTGTGTGCAGGGAAATGCTTACAAATACCTAATGCAGCCTCTTCAGGCACCAGACTCATATCCACGCAGTGATAGTCTGGCTACACGAGGCTAGCCTCTCTAATCCGTAAAGTAGACAAATCTTTAAAGCAGACTCTGTAATAGATATTTTAGAATGCCAAATGGATTGCAAAATGTACTATTGTGTATTTGTCTTCATCTTCATTTGTCTTCAATCTCATTCAATGCTAGTCAGCCACTCTTCACATCAATGTGCTAATTCTAACTTGACGGCAGCTGTTAATCTCAACAGCTGACGGATGCTTACTCCTACCCTCTGTCAGCTAATCTGTATTTGTGTAACTATTTGTGTGTCGCCCTTTGTCTTTAGTACATACCTTATATGACCATTTATAATAGCATCTCTGTTAGAGCGGACTATAAGAACTGTTTGGGATTGGGGCGGAGGGAAGTTTATGCCCGAAGGGGCTGTTGAAACAGGCCTGGAGGCCTGCTCCTTATGATCTGTAATGCTGTTGCTCTGATAGATCGTCCTAATACATGGTAAACACTTCACCCTGACTGGATATTAATATTTTCCATTATAACATCTTTACTTCAAGTACATAAATGAATAGAAATGCATTTAACATACAATACAGTATTTGGTGTATTTGGTGACCCCAAATGGGTCTATTAAAAATTGCAGCACATGCCACCAAATCTCATTCCGAATGTTTCTGAAAAGCTGGCAGCCCTGAGTTAGCCTTAGATTACTCCCTTACGTTTTCTGTCATGTAACGTCCAAAGAACATTTTATTAACCACAAAATCAAGTTAAGATTACCTAGTTTTGAAACAAATAGTCCCATTATCTTTATCTGCTGTGTTAAAAAGAATCCAGGACCATTTGCAATTACCATTCAAGACATGTTTCTCTTTTCACATGCTGAAATGAACATAATTCTATAAGGTGTAGTTCAAAACAGTTTTGTCAATCTAAACAAGCAATACCGGGTGTTGTAAGAAAAAAATAGTAGAACAAAGAAAAAGAAGAAGAAATGTATTATGTGGATCACATTTTGTGTGCAATAGATTTAACTGTGTCTTGCAAAATATCTCTCACCAACCATTTGACCATTTCAGCATGGACTGACTTCACACCTCTACTCACTTGAGAGAATTCAGTCCAACAGAGAGCACTATCTCTTTTGAGTGTCCAAGTTGGTTGAAGCTTAGGTCGAGCTCTTTCAGATGGGAGAGTTTGCATCTCAGAGCTGAGGCCAGACAGGAAAAGCCTTCCTCTGAGACCAGACAGTGTGTCAGCCTGCAGAGAGAGAGAGAGAGAGAGAGAGAGAGAGAGAGAGAGAGAGAGAGAGAGAGAGAGAGAGAGAGAGAGACACAGAGAGAGGGAACAATTTAATAATCTCCTGCTGACAATTATGTGGAGATCCACACAGAAAACACATTATTCACCTCAGAATCTCCAGTGTGCAGTGTGGACTCTTCAGTCCAGCAGAGAGATGAATTACTCCTTCATTCTGCAGCTCATTGAAACTGAGATCCAACTCTTTCACACTAGATGAGTTGGAACTGAGAAGTGATGATAATTCCTTGCAGCATTTGTCTGTGATGCTGGTTTGTCTCAACCTGAATAATAAATACATACATAGTAAACCATTAATTCAGACAAAAAACTGACTTAATCACATATCTGAATCCTCAAATACATGTGTTTCATTCAAATAAATGGCAGTACTCAAATTGATTTGTAATCTAACCTGAGAATCTCCAATCTACATTGCGTACTGTCCAGTCCAGGAAAGAGTATTTTCACGCCTGAATCGTGCAAGTCGTTGTAACTCAGGTCAAGTTCTCGAAGACTAGATGACTTGGAACAGACAACTGAGGCCAGATGTTCACAGCAGCTCTCTTTGAGGAAACAGTAACTCAACCTGAATGGAAATAAAACATATAAACATGTCTTCTTTAAGTGTCTTTGTTGTCTGCTCTGATGACAATCTGATGAATAAATCACATTCTCAATACATAATGTCACCAGCTCTGACTCACTGGACAATGGATAAAAGATCCTGTTAGATCTGTTAGTCTCTAATGCTAATGTTAGTGTTTCCACCTGTGTTGAAAAGGATTGTTTCACCTGTTGCCTGGTAGGCGTGAGACAAAAAAATAAATATAGCAATATATCGTTGTGCTCCCGTTTGCGATAAATAATCGATACACTGCCGGCAAATATAAATATTTTATCACAACGTGCATGTGCTCTATAGATTCCCCCGTTGCCACAGAGTGCAGTACTTCATGCCTCCTGTCCTGTCTGTGGTGGGGCTATTGACATAAATGAGGGTAAAATGGGCAGGAGTAAGCAGCTCTGAAGAAGAGAAGACGTGTGAAAGTGAATGCCAAGAATGAATGGAATGCATGTAGAGAGCGAGCGAGAAACAGTGAGAGAGGGTGACAAAGCATCTAATCAACTAATAGTATGTGAATACGTTTATTTGTGAGCAGCGTGGCTCTATGTAGTGGACACACACATGCACACACGAAGTGATGGTGATGATGAAGGTGGGAGCCTAATGGTGGGAGAAGGCTGCTTCCATGCGAGCTCCGTAACACTGTCGCGTTTCCTTTTTTAAAAAAAATGTAGCCTTCCTTTTTTTATCTACACCGTCAGGGGGTATAAGGGGTTATGACAGACAAGAACGTATGGACATGGGGGTGGTAAGGTAAACAGTAAGGTACGTTCAAAAATACTTGGTTTCAGATCCGGCAATGTGGGGTACATGAGCGCGGCCCTAAACATTGCCATCATGAAGGCGCAGAAGGCCTTCACTGCAAAGATGGAAGACCAATTCAACATCAGGGGCGGTACACACAGGCGGTACACACCTTGATGGACAGCAAAGCAAAAAACACAAATGAAGTGAACCCGCCTGCCTCCCTCCCCAACAAACTGAACATCTACTATGGCCGGTTCGAGACCAGTTCTACCCGCGGCAGCCCAGCGGTGCCATCAGCGACATCAACCAGCCAGCGGCAACACCAGCAGAGGACACCAGCCCTTTAACCATCTCGGAGGACAACATGCGCACAGCCTTCAAACGAGGCCAGGTCCTAAAAGCATGTGCAGACCAGCTGGCCCTGTCCCTGCAGGATTCAAAATGTCAACCATCACCCAACCCCAAAAAGGCCAAAGTGACATGCCTGAATGACTGGAGACTAAGAAAAAGTTTAAAAACACACAAGGCATCAGTAAGTCCATCTAGGCAAATGTTAAAAAGAAAGGTTATAGTCCCCTTTTAAAAGCATCAATGGACTGTGACGCTCTCATATGGTCAGGGAGGGCATTCCACAGCCGAGGAGCAGCTGAGCAGAAGGCCCGGTCCCCCATGGTGCGGAGCTTCGTCTCTTAGGGTTTGAGTGTGTTCGAATTTCCAGATTACAGGTTGAACACCGTTGAACTCGGTAGAATATGCACCTGGCTCACCGATAACAAAATATGACTACACCTTGGCAAAACTGGATCCATTCTTTTGGGGTCCAGAATAAACCTCTGCAAGGCCAAAGACTTCACAGTCAAAGAAGGCGACAATGTCATCACAAGGAAAGATGACATTTCCTACCTGGGTTGTATCTTAGAGGGCAATGTCTCAAGTGAAATCATGGCAATAAAAGTAACCAGAAAAGTTACTGTGTTGGGGTGGTATAGGGGGTCAGACCTTGCAGTCAGTGGGTTTCATCCCGAGAAAAAAACTTTGCATTTATAAGTTAAATCTATCACACTAGTGCACTTTGGGAGCAAATGAAAGAGATAGACCTATGTATAACTTCATGAGGTTCTCAGGACATAATTAAAAATAATAAAAAGTACATTTACTACGTTACTGTCCACCACTGTTGGCCGGTTATAGTCGACTAATTCTGGCAAAACCGATATACAACACGAAAAGCTAGGTTTGTTTCTTTGGCCCAAATTCAAGCAGCTTCGGATGTTCGACTTGGCAGAGAGGGAGGACATGTCAGGACTCTTGAAAACCAGGTATTGGATCCAATATGCAGAATAACAGGACTCAGGAAACGAGGAATAAACTTAGTGGATCTTTACTGAGAAACTTAGGTTCACCCATACAACAAGGGAAGTGTCAAATCGGACACATCATGCAAACTTATAATACAGCAACCAAACAGTCAAACACAAGGTCTATATATAGACTAAGCACTGAATGGGGAATGGGAACAGGTGAGGAGAATACACAGGTGAAATCAAGTAGTCATCAGGGCACTGGGCGAATGGGTGTGTTGGCACAGACTAAGCAGAGGCAGAGGATGTGACAGGACCCCCCCTCCTACGGACGGCTCCTGACGTCCCCTTAGGCGACTCCGGATGCTGACGGTGGAAGTCAGCAATCAGGGAGGGGTCGAGGATGTTCCGACTAGGGACCCAGCAGCGCTCCTCGGGTCCATACCCCTCCCAGTCAACGAGGTATTGACGGCCCCTGCCCCAGCGACGCATCTTCAAAAGGCGCCGGACGGTGTAGGTGGCATGACCATCGAGAAGGCGAGGAGGAGGGGGCGCCTTTGTGGGAGGCACCAGAGGGGAGGAGGAAACTGGTTTGAGTTGAGAGACATGGAACGTAGGGTGCACCCGAAGGGTCTTGGGGAGCTTGAGGCGAACGGCTACTGGGTTGATGATGCGTGTGATCTTGAAAGGGCCAATGTAGCGTGGGGACAATTTTCGGGACTCCACTCGCAGGGGCAAATCCCGAGTAGAAAGCCAAACCTCCTGTCCGAGCTGGTAGCGAGGGGCAGGCTATCTGTGCCGGTCAGCTTGTTTCCGGTTCCTAGCAGCTGTCCGCAGGAGAGAGGACCGGGCTCTCCTCCAGGTGCGACGGCAACGACGGACAAAGTCTTGAACCGATGGGACCTCAACCTCTCTCTCCTGCTCCGGAAACAGCGGAGGTTGATAGCCCAGTGCACACTCGAATGGGGACAGACCAGTAGAGGAGCACGGAAGGGAGTTGTGGGAGTACTCCACCCAGGCGAGCTGACCGCACCAAGAGGAGGGATTATCCGACACCAGGCAGCGGAGTGCAACCTCCAGGTCTTGATTCACACGCTCCGTCTGGCCATTTGACTGGGGATGAAAGCCTGACGAGAGGCTGGCAGAAGCTCCCAAGAGAGAGCAGAAGGCCCTCCAGAACCTAGAGGAGAACTGGGGTCCCCGGTCCGAAACCACATCTAGGGGTAACCCGTGCAACCTGAAGACATGATCGATCATGAGCTGGGCCGTTTCCTTGGCGGAGGGAAGCTTAGACACAGGGACAAAGTGGGCCATCTTCGAGAAACGGTCCACGATGGTTAGGATGACCGTCTTGCCCTCAGAAGGGGGGAGCCCAGAGACAAAGTCAATAGAGATATGGGACCAGGGGCGACGTGGCACCGGCAGGGGTTGGAGTAAACCAGAGGGTCTGAGGCTGGGGGTCTTGTTGCGAGCACAGACAGCACAAGCCCGGACAAAGGAGTGAGTGTCAGCCACCATGGACGGCCAACAGAAGCGTTGCCGAAGGAGAGCTAGGGTGCGTCGAACGCCAGGGTGGCAAGCGAGGTTGGAGGAATGGGACCACTGGAGTACCTCGGAACGAGCGGCCACAGGGACGAACAGGCAGGATGGCGGGCCACCACCAGGGTCAGGGTCCTGCTGAAGCGCCTGCTGAACGATGGTTTCTATCTCCCAGGTAACGGGTGCTATAACCAGAGCACTCGGAATAATGGGACCTGGATCCGGGTCCTTTTCAGAGGGGTCAAACTGGCGGGAGAGTGCGTCAGGCTTCAGGTTCTTAGAACCAGGGCGATAGGAAAGGGTGAAGCGGAAACGGTCAAAAAACAGAGCCCACCGGGCCTGTCTAGAATTGAGTCTCTTGGCCGACTGAATATAAGCTAAATTCTTGTGGTCAGTCCAGATCACAAAAGGATGTTCCGCTCCCTCCAACCAGTGCCGCCATTCCTCTAGCGCCTCCTTGACCGCCAGCAGCTCCCGGTTCCCGATGTCATAGTTGCGTTCTGCCAAATCCAGCTTCTTAGAGAAAAAGGCACAGGGATGGAGCCTCTTCTCCTTAGGAGGACATTGCGAGAGCACTGCGCCAATCCCCACATCCGAGGCGTCGACCTCTACCACAAAGGGCAAAGAAGGATCCGGGTGGGTCAGAATGGGGGCAGAAGAGAAACGCCGCTTCAGCCCACTGAAGGCCCGTTCCGCCTCGGGGGTGCAACGGAAGCGGGCCGCAGGCCCGGCAGTGAGGGCGTGGAGAGGCGCTGTCACCTTGCTGTAGTCCCGGATAAAACATCTGTAGAAGTTAGCAAAGCCCAAGAATCTTTGTAATTGTTTCGGGGTGGTGGGTTGGGGCCAGTCAGCCACTGCCTTGACTTTAGCCGGGTCCATGGTCACCCCATTAGTGGTAATGATGTAGCCCAGGAAGGTGAGGGTGGACACATGGAAGTCGCACTTCTCCGCCTTGACATAGAGCTGGTTCTCCAGGAGACGGCGCAGCACCCTCTGCACATGTTGGATGTGTTCCTCCCGTGACCTAGAAAATATGAGTATGTCATCCAGGTACACAAACACAAAATGATTTAACATGTCCCTCAGTACATCATTAACAAGAGCCTGGAAGACAGCAGGGGCATTAGTGAGGCCGAACGGCATGACCAAATACTCATAATGACCATTAGGGGTGTTGAACGCCGTCTTCCATTCGTCCCCTTCCCTAATGTGTATCAAATTATAAGCATTTCTGAGGTCAAGCTTGGTAAAAAAACTTAGCTCCACGTAAACGGTCAAAAGATGAGGACATAAGGGGTAAGGGGTAACGATTCCTTACCGTGATCCGATTTAGACCTCTGTAGTCAATGCAGGGCCTCAAGCCACCATCCTTCTTTCCGACGAAGAAAAACCCAGCTCCTGCTGGGGACGTGGATGGCCTGATGAACCCTACTGTGAGGGCCTCGTCAATGTAGCTCTCCATGGCCGCCACTTCAGGACCCGAGAGAGAGTAGAGCCTCCCACGAGGTGGAAACGTCCCTGGCAGCAAGTCAATACCACAGTCATAGGGCCTATGTGGGGGCAGTGTGGACGCCACACGTTGTTTGGAGAAGACCAGGTTGAGGTCAGAATACTCGGGAGGGACCCTAGAACATTCGGTAGGTTCGAGGCCCCCAGACGAAGGACCAGGCCCTGGAGACTGAGGCGCACTAGGTGCAGAGCGTAGACAATGGGAATGACAGGAACGGCCCCACTCCAATATGGTCCCGGACGGCCAGTCAATGTGGGGGTTGTGGTGCACCAGCCACGGATGCCCCAGAATGAGCGGCAGCTCCGGGGAGTCAATAAGGTGAAGTTGAATACTCTCACAGTGGTTCCCAGACAAGCGTAGGCTCAGCGGTTCAGTGAGATGCTGAACCACGCCTCTTCCTAGAGGACGTCCATCCAGTGCAGTGACACGTTGGGGGTGATCTAACTTAAAATAAGGTGTTTCGTGACAGAGAGCAAAAGAACTGTCCAAAAAACACCCTGCTGCCCCCGAGTCAATGAGTGTAGACAGAGTGCTTTTGGCCCCCCCAGGACAAAACGGCAGGCATTTTAAAGCAAGAAGAAGAAGATGGGGAGGATGAAACGATATGGCTCACCAGTAATTCCCCATTTACTGTTGAGCCGCCCCATTTCCCTCTCTCTCTGGGCATGAAATACGGAAATGGCCTGGCTTACCGCAATACATGCATAATCTCTCAGCTATCCTTCTCTCCCTCTCCCTGGTAGAAATCTTGGTGCGTCCCAATTGCATAGGCTCCTCGGTAGACAGGGAATCGGCAGCTGTTGATGACGTCGGGACCATTCGGGAGGGGTCGGGAACACTCGGCCCCACTCGGAAACGCTCGGCTGAACCCGGCGCTCTGCTCCACTGCCTCTGTCTCCTGCGTTCACGGAAGCGATTATCCACTTGAATGGCCAAGGTAACAAGGGAATCCAACCCCTCACTAAACTCACGGGAAACTAGCTCATCCTGGACCTCATCCGAGAGCCCGTGAAGAAAAGTAGGAATTAACGCCACCTCCGCCCACTCACTCTCCGCGGCCAAGACGCGGAACTCGATCGCGTAGTCAGCGACACTGTTGCGTCCTTGTCGGAGATGCAGCAGACGAGTCGCCGCGTCTCTCCCCCTCATTGGGTGATCGAAAATCCGCTTCATCTCCTCAATGAAAAGGTCGTAGTCGGCACACAAGGGGGATTGTTTCTCCAGCAGCGCATTAGCCCAGACGAGCGCTCGGCCAGATAACAAAGTCATAATATATGCCACCATGGCACCGTCAGTGGTGAAGACAGATGGCTGGAGGGTGAAGATCAAAGTGCACTGTGATATGAAACCACGGCAGGTATCGGCCTCTCCACTATACCTCTCCGGGTGTTGAACACGCGGCTCCCTGGGTGTCACGGCTGGTCCCTGGGGACCCCCGGCCACGGCCTGTGCCTGGACCCCAGGCGGAGCAGCAGCGGGGGGAGCGACGGTGAGGTTCTGGACGGCGGTAATCAGCTGAGTGAGGCGATCGTTCATCTGGGTCAGAAGATTTTCATGCTGGCCCAAAAGCTGTCCTTGGAGAGCAACAGCACCTTGTAGCTGAACAAAATCCGCTGGATCCATCTTGATGGCTGTATTATACTGTCAGGACTCTTGAAAACCAGGTATTGGATCCAATATGCAGAATAACAGGACTCTGAGAAACTTAGGTTCACCTTATACAACAAGGGAAGTGTCAAATCGGACACATCATGCAAACTTATAATACAGCAACCAAACAGTCAAACACAAGGTCTATATATAGACTAAGCACTGAATGGGGAATGGGAACAGGTGAGGAGAATACACAGGTGAAATCAAGTAGTCATCAGGGCACTGGGCGAATGGGTGTGTTGGCACAGACTAAGCAGAGGCAGAGGATGTGACAGGACATCTATCAAAGAGCATGCCAAGAGGCGGGACCTCCACCTCAACGAGCCACGGTCACAGTGATGACCCAGCAGGTGTTTATGTGTTTATTGTTTAACATGTTCGAAATAAAGCCATCATTCATTCATTCATTCATTCATTCATTCAGCAAGAAGAGGACAAGGTGGAGGAGCTCGCTGACGCTGGGCCAGAACCCCCAGACCTAGAGCCGGTTACATTCAAGAAGCGGTGCATGCTTTAGCCTCTACTAGACCATACCCGGTCGGCGCAGCGCAGCCGTGGGGGGATATGCGCACATGATCTGGCAACCCGGGAGGCAGTTCGTCCCATAGCTGGGCAGCCCCGTAACCATGGCGACAGTGTTTGACAGAAAAACGCTAATAAGAAGCTGAGATTTGATGAAATTGAAAAACGGGCTTCACAGTTGTGTTCAGATGGTAATGGTCAATGGCTGTGTGCAAAATCAGAGCAATTGGTCCAGCCAGTGAGGAGAACCGGGTGTCTTCACCACCACTACAGAGGTTACTAGAATTATAGTAGGACTAGACCATACCCGGTCGACGCATCCGTGGGGGGATATGCGCACAGGATCTGGCAACCCGGGAGGCGACATTGTTTGACACATAAACGCTAATAAGAAGCTGAGATTTGATGAAATTGAAAAATGGGCTTCACAGTTAAGTTGAGATGGTAATGGTCAATGGCTGTGTGCAAAATCAGAGCAATTGGTCCAGCCACTGAGGAGAACCGGGTAGCTTCACCTACCACTACAGAGGTTACTAGAATTATAGTAGGATATAGTAGGATAGTAGGATGTCCTATTTGTTCTTTTATTTTCAAATGAGGCTATATTATATTTATTAATGAAGGTCAAACTTACTGTTAATGCGCACTGCCATTATAAAGCTACCTAACCGACCTACAGTTTTATTTCCCATTTGGCCTGTTGGCTATACATGCTCAAAAGCATGCTATTTACTTGTCGATTGGTTTATTGATTGTATATTTGTTTATTCGTTATTGTTGTTTGTTCGTTTATTGATGTTCGTTTATTGATGTTTACTGTGATTCGTTTAGTGCAGACAAGCAAGGGATATTTTAGTTGTGTCCCTTTTTTGTCGTTGTTGGGATATTTGAGACATGTTCTACAATGCAAGTTTGCACAAAATACATTCTCACTCAAGTTTGCACTATTGTCTAAGAGAAGGCCTATTTGTTTTGTTGCTGGCCATCAATGAAAGAGTCTTTGACATGAAATTGTGTGGTTTTATGTAGGGAACAGACTAAGGTAATTTCAGGTGACAGGTTAACGCTATCTATGAATGAACAACACAGCCAAATCCTGGTCAGCATATAACGGATTGAGTAAAATAAAATGTTCCGTTTGGCAGTGGTGGAAAGTAACATTAACATAAGTACATTTACTTAAGTACTGCACTTAAGTAAAATTTGGAGGTATTTGTACTTGAGTATTTCCAATTTAAAATACTTTTATTATTACGCATATTTATTTATTTTCGTATTGTTTCATATGCGCTTTTTTGACGGGGTGTCTGCAGGGTCGGGTCTGTAAAATCTCTGATATAATCGGATAATATGTTTCACAGATACATTTTGGTTCCGGTCCATTTTTTTTGGACCCGTGAAGAGCTCTACTTGAAGAGCGTAAAAGACACAAACAGGCACAACACCAGAAGGAGCCCCACTGAACTCACTGAACCCAGTTTTGGTACAAATAAAACATTGGTCAAATTTGTTGTACTGCAATGCTGCCAGAATGTGTAAGGCCCTACCAACAGTTATACAAAAGTGGGACTTCTTACCCTCCTTCAAAACCGCTCTAAAAGAGCACCTACAGGTGACTGCAATTTGTAACTGGCTCCTGTAATAAGTAAACAGTCTCCCCCAACTGTTTACTGTACATATAACTTTCTTTCTTATTACTACTCGAATATATGATGTTATTGCATAATACTGTATATTATTGGCCTAGGCCGTGGCGTCGCGGTCTAGGCACCCTTGGTTGAAATCCCTTAACAGACAGCGTGCCGCGGGTTCGCGTCCCGTTCCCGACGGCCTTTGCTGCGTGTCTTCCCCAAGGGGCAAGGCTGAGATATTTACGATGAGGCCGACAAAATGGCCAGAGTGGCGCTGTTTTACCCTGCGCCGACCTGTGAGTTCAGAAAGAATTTATTTTAGCGCAAGTGAATGGGTTTTTTGACAAACTTTAGACTAGATTTTCTTACTGTAATAAAAATTGTCATAAATTCTATAAGCTTCCAGTCGCTAGTTTAAAGTCTCCTTTCAATCATCAGGATATGCGTTTTGCTAAATTATGGTTCTATTTATTATAAAATTGACGATAAAGTAGGCTATTCTCTAGGAGGGGCGGGATGATTTGATTGACACGCTACACAACCAATAGCATTCATTCCCCGCCCCCCGCTCTTGATTGACAAGTTACCCAACCAATAATGGTCTGAACTCATTCTGACGCGTATTGAAAGATGGCGGACCTACAGGTCTTGCAGCAAAGGCTTCATTTTCGGTCTGTAGAAAGCAGCGGAGGGGGTTTGTCCATCTCATTTATACAGTCTATGGTCTTCCCCCATCTCTCTCCCCATTTCCTGTCAGACTACTTTCTCTGTCCCTCTCCAAATAAAGCAATAAAAGCCCCCCCCAAAAAAAATAAAATAAATAAATACTGTATATTATTGTTCGTCTTTAAATGTCTCGATGAGGATATGAATATATATATATATATATATATATATATATATATATATATATATATATATATATATATATATATATATATATATATATATATATATATATATATAGTGCAGTGTAGTATCTAACTCAATGGGAGATACAGTAATTGAGTTAGTATGAAAACCATTCACCCATACTCTGAACGTAAGCACCTCTGCTGGAAGTGTCAAGGAGTGACACTTATCAGTAGCAGAACAGTAGAATTAGCGAGGCTAATCAGTGAAAAAACCTGGTGAAAACCTGTGTTTTCAGAAAACTTGAAAGAAAAGATCAGGAGAGCGTGAAGAGTTGGAATGGCACTTCTGTGCATGACAACCAAATAATGGGAATGAACGTATGCATGCTGAGTTCAACCCAGTGATGAGCGAACAGGTCAGACAAGAAAAAAAAGATTGGCGAAACAATTTTAGCCTTATTATTATTATTTGTATTTTATTTTAATGTGAGTGAATTGTTTAATCTGTTTTCTATCTATAGCTGACCATGGTGGAAGTGAATATATCCTATAATGAATTTAGTTCAGAAACACACAAGCCTTCTGGACCGATGGTGAGGCGATCGATTGATTGATTGATTGATTGATTGATTGATTGATTGATTGAATACTTAATTAACCGTTTGCAAAAAAGTACAGTGGTACGATTATACAAATGCTAAAAGGATAACACAAAAAGACCTAAGAGCTCGTTTCCATTGTGGTCCTGTGTATTCAATTCATCGAGACATTTAAAGACATATAATACTATCCAATAATATGCAAGACATCATATAGCAATAAAAATATATGTACAGTAAACAGTTGAGGGGGGGGGCATTTCTGGAGTTAATCTTAGACCAATAATATGCAAGACATCATCTACACTAGTAGGAATAAAAATCGCTGTTTGGGTCAATGACTTAGTTGACGTGTCGCTATGGATGTATTGAAACAACGTTTTGAACCAGGGTTTTAAGCCAGCCAGTTTAATTCAACATGCAGAGACGCTCTTAGTCTGTAACACACATGGGTTTTTAACATGGAGCCACGCTCACAATAAGGAACTTCCTCCATGTTAATGCTGACAAAAACAACCCGGTTTAATAGGTTGTTTACTACATTATGTAGGTTACCACGACTGCCTTTACATTTTTCTTACAATGTTCAGAAGAAGGGATCTTAAGTTCCATACTTTCACTAATAAGTTGGTGAAAACAGTCATTTGTAATGTGCTGAAGGTGTCGTTATGAATAAAAGACAGACATTTGCCACATCTCAACTAGTAAACAATGAAAGGACTGTTACAGTTGATTTTACAGATATAGAGACAAACAACCTGGCGTCCCATGATCAGTGTGTGAATGGGGCGTCACAGTCACATATGTGTGTTTGAGTTAGCCACGCCCACAGCTGTTGTTGTATGATAATAAGGGGAGGGGATGTTTTTAGTACGTAGTTAAAACAGTGTATTTCGATTGGGCCTTTTGACACAAAAGCTTTCAGCTTACAGGAAGAAACCCCAAAATACACAGGGAAGACATATTTGCATATCATAACTACACCAGGGGGCCTATTAGAGTCATGTCAAATTCATAGACACATAAAAAACTGAAGAAGAACCCCATCTTTAAACTTCAAGTGTTTGCGATGGCAGTTCAGAAACACAAAGCCCGCCTCCTCACAGACTGAACAGTTCAGAAACACAAACCCCGCCTCCTCACAGACTGAACAGTTCAGAAACACAAACCCCGCCTCCTCACAGACTGAACAGTTCAGAAACATAAAGCCCGCCTCCTCACAGACTGAACAGTTCAGAAACACAAAGCCCGCCTCCTCACAGACTGAACAGTTCAGAAACACAAACCCCGCCTCCTCACAGACTGAACAGTTCAGAAACACAAACCCCGCCTCCTCACAGACTGAACAGTTCAGAAACATAAGGCCCGCCTCCTCACAGACTGAACAGTTCAGAAACATAAAGCCCGCCTCCTCACAGACTGAACAGTTCAGAAACATAAAGCCCGCCTCCTCACAGACTGAACAGTTCAGAAACATAAAGCCCGCCTCCTCACAGACTGAACAGTTCAGAAACATAAAGCCCGCCTCCTCAGAGACTGAACAGTTCAGAGGCACAAACCCCGCCTCCTCACAGACTGACAGTTCAGAAACACAAACCCCGCCTCCTCAGAGACTGAACAGTTCAGAAACATAAAGCCCGCCTCCTCACAGACTGAACAGTTCAGAAACATAAACCCCGCCTCCTCACAGACTGAACAGTTCAGAAACATAAACCCCGCCTCCTCACAGACTGAACAGTTCAGAAACACAAACCCCGCCTCCTCACAGACTGAACAGTTCAGAGACATAAACCCCGCCTCCTCAGAGACTGAGAGTTCAGAAACATAAAGCCCGCCTCCTCAGAGACTGAACATGTTGCAAACACGGACCAATGCATCCGAGGTGAACATGGCTGAACCCCGTAGCAAGCTTTCTATAACACATCAATTCACATTCCAGTGCTTCATTTGGAATGAAGGAGGGACTTGTAATGGACTCCTGACATGGTAACCTGTGTAGATTGCACAGCCAACGCAGTAACACAAACAAGGCTATCATCCCATAGTATACCTGCTCCAACTAGCACATGGACAATATGCTCTTCCTTTAGAAAAACAACTACAGCTTTATTCATGTGTGAGCCATGAGATACTTTCATGTCCCACTAGTTCACCCAAAGCCAACAACTCTTCCTCAACGGTAAAACAGGGTTCAGCGTCTATTCTCGCCCCATGTCTGATGGACGACACTCCCTCTGCATCGGGGGACGCCATCCCCACCGACACCAGATTTTAAACTTAACTCTTCTTACCTTGTTGTGTAGAAACAGTACAGGTTGAAAAGGAAAAGGTGGAAAATCCAAAAGGCCTCATTCACCTCAGTCCACACACACACACACACACACACACACACACACACACACACACACACACACACACACACACACACACACACACACACACACACACACACACACACACACACACACACACACACACAGGTTTTGGGGGGGGTGTACTGACCTCAGTATCTGCAGTGTACAGTGTGGACTCTTCATTGCGTCACAAAGCTGCTTCACCACTGATGCTGACAGGGGGCAGTTGGTTATTTCCAGTTCTATCAGATGGGACGGATTAGAGCTGAGAGCTGACACCAGGATCTCACAGCGTGTCTCATCCATGTCAAGGTCAACAAGTCTGTAATTACAGATTAAAAGGGAGAATGTGTTTTAGCTTTATGACAAAACAGTCGTTGACGTTATCAAACATAGTGGTAATATAGAGCATAGCAGAGGCCGCCATTTTGTGGTTCCACAGATAGAAAATCCATTATGTGTTGCCATGTCTGCTTATTATAAGCAACTGTTGGCTTGTTTTTCTTTGAAGTCTCTTGTAAATATTGGTGGTTGTGTTTTTTGGGGGCTTGTTTCTAAAGTGTAGTTGCTTTGGTTTGCTGATGTTGTTTAAAGTGTCTCTCAAACATTTTCAAGTCGAGAACCCCAAATTAATATCTATTTGTCTGTGGGCCCCCATATATAGCAGATCACGTTATGAGCTTGTAGATCAGATTTTTTTCAAATAGCCGATGTATGTAGGCTTAAAGGGCTTATAGTCACTTCTTAAGGGCTGGTTTTCTTAGACCTGGTTGCTTATGGTTTAACTGGACATGGGTTTTATAACCAGGTGTTTAGTGTTAAGCTGTACTGGGATCAGTTGGTTGAACTGGACATGGGTTTTATAACGGCTCTGTGTTCAGTGTTAAGCTGTACTGGGATCAGTTGGTTGAACTGGACATGGGTTTTATAACGGCTCTGTGTTCAGTGTTAAGCTGTACTGGGATCAGTTGGTTGAACTGGACATGGGTTTTATAACGGCTCTGTGTTCAGTGTTAAGCTGTACTGGGATCAGTGTGGTAAAATGTCAAGTTTCATGGAATAAAAGTAGACTAACTGACATTTTAGTTTTACATTAGAATTTTAGTCAAAGGTTTTTGTTGACTAAGATAAAGACTAAATGCTTGACTTTTAGTCGACTAAAAGTAAACTAAATAAAAACAGAATGAGCTTGACTAAATAAATATGATATAAACAAGGATGATTGAAACTGGACTAAGACTGAGACTCAATTAAAATAAAGTCTAAAACAATGCACACTAAAGGATAACACTAAAATCCCCAAGGGACTTGTTTCTATTGTTTCCATTGGAAACAAGCCCTCTGAAGCTAAATGTTTGAAAACAAGTTTAGTTGTAAACAAAGGACCATTTCCATGTCATGTTAATCTAATGGATAATAAAGTTTTCTTTATCTTTATTTATGAGCCAATACAGCATTATTGAGTTACTCATCGATGACAGAATGAAGCCACACAATATGACTTTGCACTCTAAATACAATGTCTATGTACAGTGTGACGTTCACTTTAAATACAATGTCTATGTACAGTGTGACGTTCACTTTAAATACAATGTCTATGTACAGTGTGACGTTCACTTTAAATACAATGTCTATGTACAGTGTGACGTTCACTTTAAATACAATGTCTATGTACAGTGTGACGTTCACTTTAAATACAATGTCTATGTACAGTGTGACGTTCACTTTAAATACAATGTCTATGTACAGCTAAATGAACTTAGACTGTGAAAAAAAATGAATTGAATATTTAATTATATGATATACTATATTTAATACATATTTATTTTCATAGAATCAAACGTTTTATGGTCATGATTCACCAGGATCCTGGATGGCTTGATTCTAGGATTAAAATAATTGATATAAATATTTTTGGAAATCTCTATGGGAAAAAATGAATGGGATCTTGATAGATGGAACCAGAAAATGGCCGCCACCGCTA
Source organism: Gymnoscopelus microlampas (assembly GCF_963454915.1). Taxonomy (NCBI): domain Eukaryota; kingdom Metazoa; phylum Chordata; class Actinopteri; order Myctophiformes; family Myctophidae; genus Gymnoscopelus; species Gymnoscopelus microlampas. The sequence goes on along the minus strand of NC_139953.1, from coordinate 50,828,785 downwards.
TGCCCTATATCATGTCTAGTATATATTTGTATTTCATTCTAGGGTGTTTTGTGTGTAATGTAAAAGCAATATCTGAAGTAATATTATAATGTAACTCACTTAGTTTAAATGAAAGCAATCATTAATACGATGTTATCATTATTCATACTTTACTTTGGTTACTAATATTACTACCAAATTTGTTTTTATTAATAATAATAATAACAACTGTAGATGCTGTATATAATCCAATGTTTTACAGTATTTGTATAATTGATCATGTAAAATGTGTTTAACATTTAAAAGTTGAATATTTAGTGATGTTTAAAATGACTGACTGAAGCTTTACTATGATTCCTCCATTTTAAGTTTTATGTTGAAATCCACATGAATACTAACCGAGCCTTTCTGCAGTTCCTCACAGCTGGCAGCAGTCTCAGTCGCCCAAACTCAGTTGTGTTGTATGAGTCAGGGTCAAACTCATCCAGAACCTTCTCTGACATCAGCAGCATGAAGGCCAGAGCTGAACACTGGGTGTCAGAAAGTTCCTTCTCTGATTTGTTCTCTGGCTTCAGGAACTGTTGGATCTCCTGCAGGACTGAGTCATCCTTCATCTCCATCAAACAGTGGAAGATGTTGATGCATCTGTCAGGAGAGTCATCGTAGTCAATCTCCTTCAGGTTGTTGATGGCTCTCTGGATGCTCTCTGGACTGTTCTTTCTCTGACCCAGCAGGCCTCCTAACAGTCTCTGACTGGAATCCAGTGAGAGGCCATGAAGGAAGCGGACAAAGAGGTCCAGGTGGCCGTTTTTACTCTTCAGGGCTTTGAACATGGCTTTCTTCAGGAAGTCATCCAGGGAACTGTCACTGTTGTAACCTTCCAGGAATGTCTTCAGCACCTCCGTCTTCCTCTCATTGAAACAGTACTGCAGGTAAACTGCTGCCAGAAACTCCTGAATGCTCAGATGAACAAAGCTGTAGACCTTTCTCTGGAAGAGCACACTCTCTCTTTTGAAGATCTCTGTGCACACTCCTGAGTACAGCGATGCCTCTGTGACATCAAGACCACACTCTTCCAGGTCTTCTTGGTAGAACATGATGCTCCCTTTCTCCAGATGTTCAAATGCCAGCCTGCCCAGCTTCAGAAGAACCTCCCAGTCAAACTCCATCAGCTCCTGTTGATTCACGTCTTGTGAATACTTCTGCTTCTTTCTCCTTGTCTGGACCGACACAAAGTGGCAGTACATCTCATTCAGGGTCGTGGGCAGCTGTCCTGTCTCGTCTGTCTTCAACATGTCCTCCAGGACGGTAGCAGCGATCCAACAGAAGAGTGGGATATGACACATGACCTGGAGGCTCCTTGTTTTGTTGATGTGTGAGATGATTTTACTGGCCAGCTCATCATCACTGAATCTCTTCCTGAAGTACTCATTCTTCTGGAGGTCTGTGAACCCTCGTACTTCTGTCACCCTGTCAACACATTCAGGAGGGATCTGATTGGCTGCTGCAGGTCTGGTAGTTACCCAGAGGAGAGCTGCGGGGAGCATATTCCCCTGGATGAGGTTGGTCAACAACACGCCCACTGATGATGTCACTGTGACATCAGAAACAATGTCATTGTTGTGGAAGTTCAGGGAAATTCTGCTTTCATCTAAACCATCAAAGATGAACAGAGTCTTACAGGCAGCAAGCTTCTCTGCTGTCAGCTTCTTCAATGTTGGATGGAACTCATGGATCAGTGTGAGAAGACTGAACTGCTTATGTCTGACCAAGTTCAGCTCCCGGAACGACATCAGAATCAGGAGATTGATGTGTTGATTGGCCACGCCCCCCGCCCAGTCCAGAGCGAACTTGTACGTAGAGAATGTTTTTCCAATGCCGGCGATGCCCTTTGTCAGAACACTTCGGATGGGTTTCACTCTGCCTTGTAAGAGTTTGAAGATGTCAGAGCACAGGATTGGCTTGTCAAGGAGGTTCTTCTCCATCCTGGATGCTGTCTCAAGCTGCCACACCTCATGTTGCTGATTAACACCTTCACCGTGTCCCTCTGTGATGTAGAGCTCTGTGTAGATCTTGTTGATGGAGGTTCCAGGTCCTGGTCCAGTGATGTCTTCTCTCTGACCTTCTTCTAACCTCTTTGTCACAACGATCATGTGTGGCTTTAAAATCTCCTGCAGACTGACATCCACTGGAACACAACAGTTCATCAATGTTAAACACACCTTCAGTCACACATTTATATCCTATGGAAATATAGGATTTTTAACTAACTTTAGTATGATTTATTTTCTAACCCTAACCCAGGATAAAATGTAAATAAAACACATTCTGACTCTGAAACAACTCAAAAGGCAACAACAACCACAACAACAAAACTATGTATTTATTCATATAACCAGTTGTAGTTTTGGTAGTTTAGAGTTGTATTATTTAGTGAGTTATTATGTATTCCATGTATTTATTATTTACAACATGCTTTTCACACAAATTAATGATATGTCAGGCTTTACTTTGTTCAATGCTGGTGGGATGGTCACACACTGCACCGCTGGACAGATCCTCAGTCCTCTCTCTGTGGAAACACACACACACACACACACACACACACACACACACACACACACACACACACACACACACACACACACACACACACACACACACACACACACACACACACACACACACACAGTGGTGATTAGCATGAAGCTAGTAACTATAGATGGACGGTAACAGACTAGTTAAGTACTAGTTATGTAGTAAACAGTGAACTAGTAAAATGCTGCTCAAATAAAGGTTCCAGCTCCATTAACACATTTAGACCTGAGGCTCATTGTAAAAACCTCATGTTTTAATTCAAACATGTCATAAATAAACATGTTTCTCTATATAACAACAGCTAACGTTACACAAAGATGTTCCTGGATTGAAAGGTATAACAACGTATAGGTGTTCCAGGTCTTAATGGGTTAATGGACAGAAAGTCATTAGTCACAGCTTTCTCTTTCTGACAGACACTGTTTACTTTATTCTTTCATTATATTCCATCTCAAACAATACTAAACTTTTAGTAGCATTTATTCACACAATACTTCCTTCCTATTGAAAGACAATGGCCCTGATTCATTATGCTGGTCGTAAATATGGGGTAAATAAAGTTTGTAAAGGAGGGCGTATTTTCTGTAAGCTCAAACTGACGTGCAATTCCCAAAGGGCTTCGTATATCCCTGAAGCGTGCGGATCACCAGGTGTAGATCATGATTAATCTGGACGGCTTTATCCAACAACATCCAACTTCAACATCACCGTACTGAACAGTGTTGCCGTATCCGCTTATTATAAGTGAATTTGGGCTTATTTTTAGCGGTGCCAGCCGCTCTACCTTTGACTATGTCCGTCCGTACGTCCGTCTGTCCGTTTGTCCGTTTGTCCGTATGTCCGTTTGAGCACGGGCTTTAAACAGCTATAACTCCAGTTCGCAGCATGCCAGCAAGTCCAAATTTGGTATGTGGACTTAGACCACCAATAGGGACGAGCATTGACTGCTGAAGCCCCGCCCCGCCCTATTATAGCGCCACCAGGAGGCCACTGGCTTTAAACAGCTATAACTCCACTTTGCAGCATGCCACCAAGTCCAAATTTGGTATGTGGACTTACACCACCAATAGGGACGAGCATTAATTGCTGAAGCCCCGCCCCGCCCTATTATAGCGCCACCAGGAGGCCACTCATCAAAGGCACCGCTTCCTTCACACAGGGTGTGATTTTTTTTAAGTTGCTTGTAAATATTGGTAGCTGTGGGGTGCAGTTTTTTAGGCTTGTTTCTAAAGTGCAGTTGCTTATTTGGGCTTTCTTCACAATTGTTCAATTATTTTAACCAGTGGTTCTCAAATATTTTCATGTCATGGACCCCCAAGTTAATATGTAGGCTAATTTATCCCTATAACCCCCATCTGAAAATGTTTGGTGCCAGCTGGAGCCCTTACCAGATTTGTGTTGTTAGAATGCTTAAAAAATCTTCCAAATATTCCACATTTTATTTCAAGTTAAAAAAAAATCACACCCTGTGTGAAGAGAGTGGTGCCTTTGATGAGCCCCGTATTGATGTTGTCATCAATGTTTGTTTATTGGACAGATATACATACATACATACGGATACACGGACAAAGCCAGATATAGGAGTGGTCGGCACCACTCAAAAAGCAGATCTACAACTACAAGCTCACAACGTGTCACATCGCGAAGCGTTGTGAGCTTGCAGATCGGCTATTTTCAATAGGCTTGTAGATTGGCTATTTTCAATGTATACAGTAGCCTATATAATTTCAATGTATACAGGTTTAATTAAAGTGCTCACAATGGCCTAGTGCCATAGTTGCTTCTTTTGGGCTTATTTTCCTAGATTATCTGGTTGCTTATTTCTCTAACAACATCTGGCAACGCTGGTGCAAGTTCTCTGGTGCGTCTCTCGTCTAAACATAACAGATGCGGCGTTGCATCGCCTTGACTAGTACAACTGTTCTGTGTTCTGTCTGGAAGAGAGTCCTTCGATCGCACGATGGATCAAGTAATAAATGCTCTCATGTGTAAGGAGAGTAAAGAAGTTTACAAGGTTTAACCCCATGACCAAATAAAAGGCTAATAAAACATGGAAAGGACATTATATAAGCCTTTTCTAATGAACATTGCTCACCTTTACCGAGGTAAAAATATGATGAAATCCAGCATACAAGTGGAACGCATGTTTGCAGACAGGCTACATGCACCCAGCTAATCAATACACCTTGTTACGTTACCGCTGTGCTTCTTTACACTTTATAACAGATGTTCTGTTCCTGTTTCTATAGTTAACTAAATAATATCTAATCTACTCCATCATGTAGAGATGATTATAGTTAACTTAATAATATCTAATCTACTCCATCATGTAGAGATGATTATAGTTAACTTAATAATATCTAATCTACTCCATCATGTAGAGATGATTATAGTTAACTTAATAATATCTATCTACTCCATCATGTAGAGATGATTATAGTTAACTTAATAATATCTATCTACTCCATCATGTAGAGATGATTATAGTTAACTTAATAATATCTATCTACTCCATCATGTAGAGATGATTATAGTTAACTTAATAATATCGATCTACTCCATCATGCAGAGAATGATGTCGCTTGCCAAGAAATAACTGAATAAAGTGGTCGTGAGTGAACCGCTGCACGACTCATCACATCGTATAAACACATTAATATATGTCTGGGCTTTACATCTCATTCAACCTTAATATGCTAAACCTACAGCTTTTGTTTTGTTAATGTTAATTATGTCATCATGAATGATGGTGCAAGGGAGTTTATTTACTTGCCTCAGTTGCCTGCAATGTCATAGCTGGGAGGGAATTCGTCTAAAATCATCATGATTGTGCACTTGGTGACAAGTTTTAGATTTTTGGCTAGTTTAAAAAAGTGTAGGAAAATCAAACTTCTGGAAACTTCCCTCCGAGCTTGAAAATGATGCCTTTCCAGGAGTTCGATTCTCCAATTTTTTTGGTATGTTATTTAGCATAGGCTACCCAATAGTAACAGAATCTCTTCTATCAATTATTTGGGGTTTCAACCATATACTGAACTATCTACGGTAATATTGGATTCATTGCAAACCGACCCCTAGGGGGCGATCCCAACTCGTTTGTGATGGGTTTTTAAAACCTTATGCCCATACTTAACACCATGCCAAAAATCTAATCTTCTCACCAAGTGCACACTTTTTGAGCTTACTCAGCACTGATTAGGAGGAGCAGCAGACAGCTGTGTTAAGCTAGATTTGTCATGACTTGACATACAAGCTCACAACGCGGCACCTTGTGATGCGCTTGTAGATCTGATATTTTGAACTCGCAACACCATCGTACGACGAATAGGCTGACCTATCAGATAAGTGCAGCAGCAGGCTGTGGGGAGTTAAACCATTATGATAATAATATTATTAATAGGCTTAAATTATAAAATAGCTGAATTAATTATTAGATTATTGATTAGACTTTGCTATTAAAAAGATTGTTAACAGTACAGGTAGTACAGTCAAAGGTTTTGCTAAAAAGATAACACAAAAAGCCCCAGGGTCTTGTTTGCATTGTGGTCTGTTGTACTCAATTAATCAGTATGTTTGTGTGTGTGTGTGTGTGTGTGTGTGTGTGTGTGTGTGTGTGTGTGTGTGTGTGTGTGTGTGTGTGTGTGTGTGTGTGTGTGTGTGTGTGTGTGTGTGTGTGTGTGTGTGTCTCTCAATAGTCAGCTCTAACCATTCTAACTAAATCTAAGATAATTTCATCACAACATTGTGTTTCCTGATCATTGATCTTACTTTGAGTGTGAAGGTCCAGGTTCATCACTGACGTCTGAAGAGTAGATGCCACTCGTTGTGCTGCTGGCTGTTGGAGCCTCTGGTTTCTGACTCTGTTTATCACCTCTGTTATCATTACAATGACACAACACTGTTTATGTCACCTCTGTTATCATCACAATCACACAACACTGTTTATGTCATCTCTGTTATCATCACAATCACACAACACTGTTTATGTCACCTCTGTTATCATCACAATCACACAACACTGTTTATGTCACCTCTGTTATCATCACAATCACACAACACTGTTTATGTCATCTCTGTTATCATCACAATCACACAACACTGTTTATGTCATCTCTGTTATCATCACAATCACACAACACTGTTTATGTCACCTCTGTTATCATCACAATCACACAACACTGTTTATGTCACCTCTGTTATCATCACAATCACACAACACTGTTTATGTCACCTCTGTTATCATCACAATCACACAACACTGTTTATGTCACCTCTGTTATCATCACAATCACACAACACTGTTTATGTCACCTCTGTTATCATCACAATCACACAACACTGTTTATGTCACCTCTGTTATCATCACAATCACACAACACTGTTTATGTCACCTCTGTTATCATCACAATCACACAACACTGTTTATGTCACCTCTGTCATCTTATCACTCAAACAGAGAGCGTCTCCTTTCAAACCCCAATGGTTCTAATCAGCCCCCCGCCCACAGGAGTGGCCCAATTCTCTCACAACTTGCTACAAAAATCCCTCATGAAAAACTATATAATCAACTACCTTTCATTTTCAACCTTCACATGTGTCTCCTTCTCTAATAATCAAAAAGTGCTATATATTTCATCTCGCAATTTACTTCCGGATGGTTCGTTTTGCACTTTTTTTGCCACATCGGTCACGGGAAAGAAATAAGCGCTGCCGTGGTCTATGGAAACGAGCCCAAAAGTGCACCCAAATAAGCCCAAAATCGCTTATACAAACAGTCAGACCTGGCAACGCAGCCTACGCCAATCATGCGTGAGAGATCTACAAGCTATGGGGCAGAGACGGCACCGTATCTTAGCAACAACTACAGCGCTCACTCTCATTGGTCGTGTCACGCTAAGAGCAGTCTCCAGACAATGGCATCGCAGACAGCTTGCTGTTACTGCTGTAGCCATCACAGTTAGTCCCAGCGACGACGGACAGGGCGCTGTGATAGCTGCCATGTCGCTAACGCTAACGTGGTTGTCATGCCTGCAGCGGCTGTGCAATCACTTTGTCAACAATGCACGTTCGTGTGGTGAATGTCAATATTGCTGCTCAGTTAGTCCATTGTAGATGGTGTATGTTTGTGTGTGTCTTCTGGAGAACTATAGCTCCACAGCAACTACAGCAACTAACGTAATGGCAGGACCGCCCCGTGCAACGCATGTTAGGCTGCATTATGGTCATGTAGTAATTTCAGATAATTTCGCTCCGATTACAGCAGTGCTTATCAACCCTTTCACGCCGCCCCCCCCCCGCCCCCCCCAAATAAACGTACTTGATCTGGGGACCCCCCCATTCTGTTTGACTCCGTTCCACAAGTACATATTGTGAAAATAGCCGATCTACAAGCTCAAAACGCCTCACGTTGAGAGGCTTTGTAAGCTTGTAGATCGGCTATTTTCTACATGACTGCCTCTTTCTTACATTCTTTGACAATGTGGCCCATGTTTTCATAGTATAGTTTGTTGACTACTTTTGTTGCAGAAATGCTCATTTCCTTTACTTTCCTTTTTTTATTGTCTCCGCCAGGCCGAAAGGCATGGCGCAAAACTATGTTTCACCCCCTGTCCGTCCGTCTGTGATAGCTAATCTCTCACATCGTTGACTTAATCGCAGCAAAATAACACCCCGATGAGTCAGTGAGAGCTGGATAAACGAGGTAAAATGTGTCAAAAGGAGTCTGTACGGCTGTCGATAAATGAACACATGACGTCGGTGGGAGAGGACATTGTGTCTTTTGGACAAACAGCAGCATCGTGCTGATGTTTGTTGTGTGAAGCAGCTTAATGTCAGAGTGTTTGTGTTGAAGCGCCTCAGTGCGGCTGCAGAGTTCATGTGCAACCTCTTCCCGAGAGAGACAGAGACACTAGAAACTCTGCTGGGGAAAAAAAACACTGCAGGGCATTGACTTTCATATGGACATTGATCTACACACTGCAGGTATATCTGCTACACACACAACATCAAACTACACACTGCAGGTATGATGCAGCGTTTGCATTACAGCCAGCATGCCAGCGTAGTTCCCATATGGTTTCAAGGTGGGCTAAACCATATGGACCCCATGTCAGCAATGTCAGCGGCATCCACTTCAGTCCCAACTGCGATGCCCATGCAGGCTATAAGTAGCTTCTACCTGGCCCTTAGGTGGGCCCCAACTACCCATGTTTATGTGGGACCAAGGCGGGTCCTACCTGGGTTTGCCCATGCAGGCTTTAACTGGGTTCTACCTGGGCCCTAGGTGTACCCTAACCAACCACAGTGCAGTGCCCATCGCTCCAATTGTTGTGACGTCAGGGCTCTCAATACTGCACATTGGTGGAGGAGGAGGGGCCGCAGGGCGACCGCACACATCGCTGAACCAATGGTAGCCCACGGATGTTTCCTCTGGGGATTTACAATCTGCCCCTCTATGCCACATATCATCCGCACTACAGGGTCTTCACTGACCGAGCCACGGCCCCACTGACCCTCATGACGCTACGCCACTTATATGAGTTGCCAAGTGGCCGCGGGCGCTACGTGGGCGTGGCCGCGGGCTAGACGCGAGCCCCCGCGTAGCGGGGGCGAGCTTCTAGTCTTCACAATCACACAACACTGTTTATGTCATCTCTGTTATCATCACAATCACACAACACTGTTTATGTCATCTCTGTTATCATCACAATCACACAACACTGTTTATGTCACCTCTGTCATCTTCACAATCACACAACACTGTTTATGTCATCTCTGTTATCATCACAATTACACAACACTGTTTATGTCATCTCTGTTATCATCACAATCACACAACACTGTTTATGTCACCTCTGTCATCTTCACAATCACACAACACTGTTTATGTAATCTCTGTTATCATCACAATCACACAACACTGTTTATGTGTTTTGATGATGATGACAGAGGTGACATAAGGGGTCAGTATATGTGATGCTAACATAGATGATAACAGAGATAACACTGTTTATGTAATCTCTGTCATCATCACAATCACACAACACTGTGTATGTCATCTCTGTTATCATCACAATCACACAACACTGTTTATGTGTTTTGATGATGATGACAGAGGTGACATAAGGGGTCAGTATATGTGATGCTAACATAGATGATAACAGAGATAACACTGTTTATGTTATCTCTGTTATCATCACAATCACACAACACTGTTTATGTCAACACTGTTTATGTCACCTCTGTTATCATCACAATCACACAACACTGTTTATGTCATCTCTGTTATCATCACAATCACACAACACTGTTTATATCATCTCTGTTATCATCACAATCACACAACAATCGGTTATGTCTCCCCTCACTGAATCACTCAAATGTGGGTATCACTGTGGTGGAGGGATCCATTTGAGGCATAACTCCCTCTAAAGCCCTGCGACGTCCCCGTCCCCAAACACAGAAGAAGGGGTAAAAAGGGAGCAACTCCATAGAAGTGAATGGGCGGGGCTTATCGGTTACCACTCCAGTTCTTTTATAACTATGGTTCTGATCATTTCTTTTCTGACCCGCCTAGGGGCCATGCAGACCTGATGGCTCAGGCCTTTGCTCCAGCTGAAGATGACAGACCTCTGGTGTGACAGGCCGTCATCACAGTAGTTCTCACAGCAGTTCAGCCGGACAAAGACAGCAGACCATCAACAGATGGTTTCTGACCAGGGGGAAGAAGACGATGACATTCTGTCAGTGGTGGCCAGAGGGCCTTGGGCTGAGGGACAGTCAGCTCTGAGGGGGGCAGTGGCCATCCTGATGTGGCTCCTATCATGCAGAAGGGAGTCCATGACCTTATGGAGAGGATTGTGGTTGACTTGGACATTGCCCAGGAGGGGGCTCTGGGTAACCATATTCAGAGCCTTCAAGGAGGCCATGATGGAAGGCTGGGCTGAAAAGAGAGGCTGTGGGCTTTCATGGCGAAGCCATTGGCCTCTGGGAGTACCCCAGTGGCGTCCCCAAGAATTACATTTAGGGCAGGCAAGATTTTCAAGCTTTTCAAGCTGCTCTCAAAGCCCCTTTTATGCCAGGTGAGTACTAGTGACCATGATTCTACTCTGCTGTTTTCAATTAAGTTTTCCACTGCACTGGACCCCCATCATAGTAAAGAATAAAAACATATTGGCTGGCCGCGATCATCCATTCCAGAGCTATGGCCTTAACATGAAGGGTGCCTAGCTTTTTGTTGTTGTGATCATGTGATTTCTGGGTGTACTCTTCTTCGGTGGTGCTTGGATCATTCACAGCCCCCCCACCAAAAAAATCTAAAAGATGTCAAAGACTTCCTTAGTAGCGTTTGGACAAAAAATACGTCAAGGACGTACCAGGCAGTGAATGAGTTAAGCTACGAAGTAGGCCATGCAGTTCAACATTGATTAATTTCTCATATATAAATTAAAATACAGCAATGCAGTGCAATATAAATAGTACATTTCACAATGAAACTGTTAAAGTAATTTTAATTAAGCCTTCTTATTCAAGCTCTACAGCATTCTAACTAAGAGGATTCTATAACAACAATGGGCCTCATGCAGCAATAAGTTCCTAATGTTTCCTCTTACATTTCTTCCTAAGTGAATTCCTAAGAGAAGTTGAGTCAGATTCATGAAACGTTCTTAAAAGGCAGAATTGTTCGTAACTATGTTCTTATGATGATGAATCCCAATCCTCGTAACTTGAAGGGGTGTGCCAGTTCATCCTAATTACCATAGGGAGCCACCCCACCAATCCCCATATAAGGCATGACTGCATGGCTCTGCCTGCAGTCACACCTGTGTGTGATTGCTGCTCATAGAAATCACAGGAAATCACACACAGAAATAAAATTGAGAGAATGAAGTAAAGAATACCTAAACTATAAGTCTACAGATGGTGGAACACCAGACTCCAAACATAAAAATAAATTAATTAATAGTTCTGTGGAGGTACTTCTGAAGTGAACAGCAAATTATTTAATTTAATTAATGAATGTGTTTTATTATTTCTCTCACATTAATCAACATATCACCACTAGGGTTTAACATTTTCCGGGAAATAGCTCATTTTAATTCCCGGGAATTTTCAGACCTTTTCCCGGGCTTCCCGGGAATTCCTGTTAAAGGGAAAAAAAAAAAAAAAGTGCCCACTAAAATGCATTTATATGTAGATACTTAAATAGCCAATTTTACACCGAGGTGCCCAAATGTCCCTATTGTGTCCACCTATGAACTTGCACTAATAATGACTTAGGTTGATTTTTTAAAATCATATAAATATAATATATAAATATAATAGCCTATAGTGCCCTGCCCTGGCGGAGATCTGCGCTGTTGCGCAGCAGCGGGTGAAGACAATTCACTTAACGAGGAGCTGCGCTCAAAACGCACTCAAACAATGTCAAACTCTAGCTGCTGAAATAAACGTTCCATTTGTATCATTATTGACAAGAGAATTTGCAAAAGGATTTTGTCCATCAGAGCGCCGGTGAGGTCACAGCTTATCTCTACTTTTGTAGGATTGATTTGATAGCCTAAACTTGTCATTTGTTTGCAGTTATTAATTTATATTAGGCTACTTGCTGGATATTATAAGACTCCATTTTGGGATGTTGGCTGTATGTTGTCTATTAATCTATATTTTGTTGTTGATCAAATGTGGGGTTTTGTAGTGTGATTTTGATGTGCACATGCATGCGCTGCCAGCACTGACAATCAATGAGACAGACAGCTGTTGTGCAGTTCACTTGTTCTACTGGGTAGTTCTAGTAAAATGGTAGTTTGAACGTTCTAAAATGCAAGTGTAGGTAGGGTAGGCTACATTAATGATGATAAAAAAATCGGACCACATCTCTCTCTCTCGCTCGCTCGCTCTCTCGCTCTCTCTTGCTCTCTCTCTCTCCAGCTCGCGGTCTGTCCTCTCTCTCTATCAAAAGCATTGCTTGTCTTGCGCGCATTTTAAGCAGGAATATAGGCTCGATCAAACCTACCTACTGTTTATGCAGCGTTTCACTTGATGATGTTGAATCTGAACTAGTCAACTGGTGTCTACCGTATTGACAGCAGCGGAAACAGTGAAATCAGCGTGCGCAGGGCAGGCATGGGGCATCACGGCCACTTGTGTTTTATTTTGTTCATTACTGTTACATTCAGTGCGTCCCATATTGGTTCACAACGGGACGATGGGACCCTGCCCTGGTCGGCAACGCGGCAAGTAACTTGCCTAATTATAATAGTAATTCCTCCACGCTGTAGATAGGGCTTTCTACTAATTAGTATTCATTTCTAACAAGAAAAAAAAGAAAACGGGAAGCCCGGGAACCGAAGTGAATTCCCGGGATGGTAAAAAACCCTGAATTCCCGGGATTCCCGCATCCCGGGAATCCCGGTGTTAAACACTAATCACCACTAGACATCAATGTACATTTGCTGAAATTAGCTGTTAAAAATGTCATCCATATTTCATGTTCAGGAGCAGCGTTAGTAGTGGATATAAAACATTTGTTTTACTGAAAGCTGGTGGGTAGATATGGAGGGTCTTTAAGGTAGCATCATGATTTGTGTGCATGGGGATCTCATCTTAAACAAGCTTAGTGCTTAATGAGCTATCCAGTTTAGTAGACTTGTATTGTGAATTTGTACTTCCATGTACTGTTATGTACTGTCATGTACTGTTCTCATGTCTTACTAAATAAAGTACATCAATCAATCAATCAAGCAGCTGCTTGGTATGTAATGGGGTGGAAATAGGGGTGTGGTGGGTGATATGGTGGTGCAAGGGGTGTAGGGGGCTATGTGGGGGCATGGGGATGGGTATGACGGGTGGGTATAGGGGGGCTTTCAGGTAGGACAGGAAAATGGGGGTGTGGCGAATGTCGGGGATATGGGGGTGGGGGTATGGGGGGTAATGAGGGTGGGTTGGATGGGGGGTTATGGGGTAGGTATGGGCCTGGGCTTCAACTCAACCGGGTCCGTTTGGGTTAGATTGTATTTTCAGACCCGTCTCAAACATTTTCATGTCAAGGACCCCCAAATTGACATGCATTTGGCAGCAGACCCCCACCTGAAAATATTTTCTGCCAGGGAAAATGTTTCAAGATTTATCAAAATGTCTCGAAAATAGCCGATCTGCAAGCTCAAAATGACCAGTAATGGGACGTGTTGTGAGCTTGTAGATCGGCTATTTTCAAACAAAGTATAAAATAGGGTTAAAGTGATTAAACTGTTCTTCGTTTGCTGTGGAACCCCTGAAACTCCCTGAAGGACCCCTGGGGGTCCCCAGACCACACTTTGAGAACCACTGCTCTAAAGATATGATAACAAATATTATTGTAATTTAAATCCTATGTTATACAACTTTAGAATTGAAGAAACTTCGAGAATGAATTATTTTTGCACAAATGTCAAAGATTTTTGCACAAATGTCACACTTAAGAACTCAAAGGCCAGCCTAAGAGTGCTCAATCTAGTGTGCGTAGATTCTGTTCTTACCTAAGAACAGATCACAGCTAAGAAAACATTGGAGAATACCAAAATCTTCTTAAAAACTTCTCAAGTGGGTTTAAGAAGAAATTTCCTCTTAAGTACCGTTGCTGAATGAGGCCCATTGTGTTTCCTGATCAGTGATCTTACCTGTTGTCTGAAGGTCCAAGTTCATTACTGAAGTCTGAAGACCTGTCACTCATCATAGACACATAGCTTTGTGCAGGAGATGCTGGTCTCTGGTCGTCAGCTCTGGAATAATAACAATATAAAAACTATCATACATTCACCTCTGGAATAATAACAATATAAAAACTATCATACATTCATCTCTACAATAAAAACAATATAAAAACTATCATACATTCACCTCTACAATAATAACAATATAAAAACTATCAGTGTCTGGATCATACATTCACCTCTACAATAATAACTAGAAAATGTGCTCCTCGGAGCTCAGGTTTCCGCCAGTACTGTTCCTGATTAATCCTGTCTTACCTCACTTCAAAAGATATAAATTATCTTTTTAAGTGACACACCTATTCATAGGCCTCTATTTCATCATGCGTCTCGCTAGCCAATCAAAGCACACCCTTTCAACATATTGTCACGTGTCACGTGAAGCTTGACCAAAGTTAGCTTGGTGGACACACGGAAGGACGAGAACGAAAACATAGTCTCCTGGCAGGGAGACAACAATATAAAAAATATCATACATTCACCTCTGGAATCATCACAATACAAAAACGATTGTGTGTGTGTGTGTGTGTGCGTGTGCGTGTGCGTGTGCGTGTGCGTGTGTGTGTGTGTGTGTGTGTGTGTGTGTGTGTGTGCGCGTGTCAGTGGTCAGCTCTAACCAGGGGCCTGTTTCACGAAACCTAGATAGCAGATTAACCAGGGATTTATCAGCTATGGTGCTTGGAGGCGCGAGCACATCACCCCTGTTCTGGCCTCTCTCCATTGGCTCCCAGTCCGCTTCAGAATCCATTTTAAGGTTTTAATGTTTGCTTTCAAATCACGTAATGGACTGGCCCCGCCTTTTATCACCGACCTCATCAACGATAACACCCCATCCAGACCCCTAAGGTCAGCTCCTATTGGCCGAGCTCTCGACCAATAAACGCTCTAAAGGTGACAAAGCTTTTGCCACGGCTGCCCCGAGGCTCTGGAACAGCCTTCCATTCCATATAAGAGCTGCTCAGTCCATAAACACCTTTAAACTACTATTGAAGACCTATTTCTTCTCACTTGCCTTTGAGCAATAAACTGACTCTCCATGACCACTGATCCTACCTAACTGCGTCTCTGCTATGCACTTTTTAATTAGTTTACTACTAATGTATTGTTTTTCCTATTAGCATATTTTTGTATTACATTTTTCTTTGTATGTATTTTAACATTGTTGTTCCATTGCTGTGTTGTACAGCACTTTGGTTGGCTTCGGTCATTGTAAATGTGCTCTATAAATACAATTTGAGTTAAGTTGAGCTATCCTGGATACATGTATCATGACTTACTGTAGCTGTGAATCTGTTTCATGAAAGCTGAGTTCTCTCTCCAGATGAACTGAGACAGTTATCCTGATATGTTTATCCATGACTTGGTTTCATGAAGGCAATGCTACATTAGTTACCATGTGAAGCTAGCCTGGTCCAGACCAGATGTCACTTTTAATTACTGTGCCTGTTGGAGTGATCTATTCTAATAGCTTGATCTTCAGAGCTTGATCGTTTGTCCTTTTATTTTTCAAATCATGAAATTCAATATAATTTAGGAATCATAATAGTTTAATCTGAACCACTTAAACCCTCTAGAATTAGTCAAACGTACCTTACAACTCTATTTTCACTTTTACACCTACAGCCGATCTAGCCGATCTACAAGCTTGTAGATCTACTAGCTTGTACATCAGCTATTCTTGGTGAATGTTCCCCCAGAATAGCTTTGCTGAGGTTCAAGTGGTTTAAGGAGAATCAAATACATCTGGTTTATTTTATATTTATAACCAATGAGTCCAGAAAATACTTTTCACTCAATATTGATGTGTTGGCTCCACTGTCACCCCCCCCCCTCCAACCATGTCCACAACCTGGGCATTATTCTGGACCCCCACCCTTTCATTCCTCCCCCATGCACAGGGGCCTTAGTGATCTGGAGGCCTGTTTCAAGAGCGAATATGAGGCCCCCATATGCATTAAAAAGGGGGGGGGGGGTTATTTGTAAAAAAAAAAAGTTGTGGACTGAAGTTGGTTTGCTTCCATAATCCATAATGATGCATTTTCTAACTTAATTAATTAGACTATTTGCACTTCCACCATGGACAGACAACTAAAACAATTAACAAAAGTAATATTGTTTTGCCATTGTCATTACATGATTCATTTGAGCTGAGCCCTGATTTAATCAGATATACATCCTGTTTACTCCACATGATATTAGATATTCTGACATGTACAAAAAAAACATCAGTTTTATTAGAATATGATAAGCTACTCGTTGCACTTCTGTTATTAAATAAAGGGAAAACGGTAACGAAAGACTCGCCCCAAAACACGCTCGCCCCCATTTTGTTTGTGGACCAGTATTCTTGTATTCTTGTATTTGTTTTACTGAGGATAAGGTTAGAAATAAGGTTAGGTTAGGACTTCCGGTTTAACGAGCAATGGAGTAGGACGCAGCTCTCACAGCTCCTGCAGAGTGAACTCCTAAATGCTGAAATAGCGCACCATTTGAATAAATGTGGTAATATTCTCACACAAGTAAACTTAACTTAGACTTCTGTCCATTAAAAATGCAAAAAGAAGCGAAGGACACGCGACGACGGGCCGCGATGGCCTCGCGGGAGTCGCGGCCTGTTGCGCCAACAGAAGCCTCGGCTAGTAGTGGCCCCTCCCCCCCACCATCACCAGGCCACCCGGCGGATGGCGGCCCGCTGCCGCCCGCGATGTCTCACGAGGATTTCAAGGTGGAATTGATTTCCTCAATATCTACTATCTTCAAGACAGAGCTCCACCATGCCTTGGGTGAGAATTTAACATCTATGAAGCTAGAACTACAAGCAGTGAAAGCAGAGCTAGCAAGTAGCATCGATAGCATCCAGTCTGATGTGGCCACTCTGAAGCTTACAGTGGATGAGGTGGAGGCCACACTGTCTACTTGCACTGATGATATCACACATCTTCAGAACCAGATGGCGTTGATGTCTGCCGAGCTGATAAAACTTGAGAATCGATGTGAAGACTTGGAATGTCGCAGTAGACGAAATAACGTACGCGTCATAGGGGTCCCTGAGGACCACCCGGCGGCATCCTCCACAGAGGCGGTTGCTACATTGCTGAAGACAGCCTTTAATCTACAAAAAGAACCCGTCCTGGACCGCTGGCATCGCTCATTGAAGGCTAAACCAAGACAAAATGAAACTCCTCGCCCGATAATTATCCGCTTACACTACCACCAAGACTGTGTTGACATCCTGAAGCAAGCCAAGACACTACAGCGGATCAAGATTCAAGATATGGTCATCTCAGTCTTTCCCGACTACACGGCGAAGGTAGCACGCGCCAGAGCGGCCTTTAAGGATGTACGGCGCCAACTGTATGAGCTGAAATTGCCAGGCCTACGTTTTGGGCTGGTATTTCCCGCCTGTCTGAAGGTGACATACAACAACGTCCAGAAGGAGTTCAAGAAGCCAGAGGATGCAGAGACGTACATAAAAACACTGGGCAAGTAAATCTACTGGAAAAATGGGTAAAACTGTTATTGTGACTCTGTCAGTGTGGACTTTGACTAAAAAGAAGGACTTTAATTTTTGATTCTATTTTTCTAACTACTGACTGAGTTGCTCAATAAGCTGAATACATTTTCACTGATTTTTTCATTTTTTCATTGTGCATCTTTTATTACTACTTATCACTATTTCTATACCTCATAAGCTGCTTTTTAGTTAAAGGCTTAAATTAGGTAATTAGGATAAATGGATATTACCAACCCACAATTATCTCAATCAGGTTTGTTTTCATACTGGGGCAACCCACGTTTTCCCTCCCTCTCCTTGTATACTTATTTATGATATTATTATTTTACTTTATAGTAAATGAAGCTGATGCACAAGGATGTTGAGGGAGACACTCATAAGGTGTAGATAATGTAGAAAATTTGTGTTATTTTTTTCTTTGTTTCTCTTTGTTTGTTTTCTTTTAAAACAATTTGGATGTAAGATGCTGAAATAGCACAAGTGTGTCAATATTCACTGTTATACATAGTGACTCTGTCAGTGTGGACTCTGACTGAAAGGAAGAACTTGAATTCTTGATTTTATTTTTCTAACTGCTGACTGAGTCACTCAATATGATGAATATATTTTCACTGATTTTCTCATTTTTATTACTACTTATCATTATTTCTACACCTCATAAGCTGCTTTTTAGTTAGAGGCTTAAATTAGACAATTAAGATAAATAGATATTACCGACCCACAATTACTTCAATCAGGTTTGTTTTCATAAATAGGTTGCTGTCGTTTTCCTCCCTCTCCTTGTATACTTATTTATGTTATTATTTTACTTTATAGTAAATGAAGCTGATACACAAGGATGTTGAGGGAGACACTCGTAAGGTGTAGATAATGTAGAGAATTTGTGTTTTTTTTTTTTTTTTTGGTTTCTTTCAAAAAATGTGGATGTGAGATGCTGAAATAGCATAATTGTGTCAATATACACTGCTATACACTGTTCCTTATATATAATTATAGATGTAATGTTAGAATTTTTAGCCACCATGTTACATAGCGAAGCATTAGAAATGTTGGTGTGCCTTAATACTCTAAAATGTTCAATGAGAGTTGTAATTTGCAGGAGCTGAGACTGAAATAGCTGTAATTTCGTAAGCTGAAAGTATGGCTAGGGTTATGACTCCCTGTGGAGTTTGCACTGGGTACTCTGTTGTTTTACAACTTAGTCTGGGTAGGTGCAGCGGGGGGGAGGGGGGTGGATGGGCGGGTAGTGTAGATTCAGGTTCATGTTTTCATTATTCATTTGTTATTCACTCATGTTGTCTGTTTTTTCTTCGTTTCTCTTTCCTCTTTCTCCTTTTCTCTTTCTCTCTCCTTCTTTTCCAAGTGAGGGGGGGCCTCTCATTCCTCATAATTCTCAAGCACTACCGTGATGGCCACAAACTCTCTTAATTCGGGTAACAACTCTCCTGTGAGATTTGTCAGCTGGAACATCAAGGGTCTGGGAAGTCCTGTCAAGAGATCGAGAGTGTTCGCACATCTGAAACATCTCAAGGCTGATCTGGTGTTTTTACAGGAGACCCACATGCGTAACAAGGATCAGGTCAGACTGAAATGCCCCTGGGTTGCTGAAGTGTTTCATTCTGATTTTAATTCTAAGGCCAGAGGGGTCGCGATTTTGATCCGTAAGTCAGTCCAATTCAAATCATCCACAGTTATTTCTGATAGAGAAGGCAGATATTTAATTGTGTCAGGTTTATTGTGTCATGTTCCAGTTTTGCTGGTTAACATCTATGCCCCTAACTTCGACAGCCCTACATTTATGAACCAATTATTTAAACGACTTCCCTCATTGAATAGCACCTTTCTGATCTTTGGTGGAGATATGAATCTGACGATTTCGCCCCATTTGGACCGTTCTAATCCACGTAATATGACTCCATATTTGATGTCTAAGACCCTCTCTGATTTTATGTCAAAAAATGGCTGTGTTGACTCTTGGAGATATTTTAACCCTCAAGCTAGAGAGTATTCCTTTTACTCAAATATGCATCAATCATTTAGTAGGATCGACTACCTCTTCATTGACTCCAAATTAATATCTAAAGTAACATCTGTTAAATATCATCCCATTGTCATCTCTGACCACGCCCCACTTGCGTTAGATATCCAGCTCTGCTCAATGCCCCGCTACTCATCTTCATGGAGGCTTAACTCTCTACTCCTATCCGATGATAATTTTAACACATTCATTTCGAATGCAATAGATACTTATATCACACTTAATCAAAGTGAAACTGACCCGATCTCCCACTCACTTATGTGGGAATCGATGAAAGCCTATTTACGGGGTCAAATCATTTCCTTCTCTACTCATCTAAATAAATCCCGTCAATCTAAAAAACAGGACCTCTCCAATAAAATAAAACATTTAGACCAACAAATTGCGTCATCCCCCTCTCCCAATTTACTTAACAAACGCGTCGCTCTACAGACTGAATTTGACCTTATTACAACTACAGATGCAGAACACCTTATCTTGCGCTCGCGAGCCACATATTACGAACATGGTGACAAGGCAGGTCGGCTTTTGGCTCATCAGCTACGTCGTCAAGCAGCTTCAAATATTATTCCCCAAATTAAAGATCCCACAGGAGTATTACATACTGATCCTATAGCTATTAATTCCACTTTCTCCTCATTTTATTCATCTTTATATAGCTCTGAAGCACCATCCGACTCTAGTGAAATGCACTCCTTTTTAGACGAGCTCGCTTTCCCGACTGTAAACCCGGAGGCTGCTACAGACCTTGATTCAACATTGACTATACCAGAAATTACTATAGCCATTAATAATATGCAAAGCAATAAAGCCCCTGGCCCAGACGGATTCCCTGTTGAATTTTTTAAGAAATTTAAAGACAAATTGGCCCCATTATTACATTCTGTATACGTTGAATCACTACAATCTGGTTCTCTCCCCCCTACTTTGTGTCAGGCCTCCATAAATGTATTACTTAAAAAAGATAAAGATCCAGATCTTTGCGCCTCTTATAGGCCTATTTCATTAATAAATGTAGATGCCAAAATACTGGCTAAAGCTCTATCCCTTCGTTTGGAAAACGTCCTCCCAACCATTATCTCAGATGAACAAACTGGGTTCATAAAAGGACGTCAATTGTTGTACAATATTCGAACCCTCCTAAATGTTATTTATTCCAACCCCTCCACTCTGATCCCGGAAGTAGTTATCTCTGCTGATTCGGAGAAGGCGTTTGACAGAGTGGAATTTAACTATTTGTTTGAGGTATTGGGAAGGTTTGGAATAGGCGAAGTTTTCATTTCATGGATACGCCTTCTCTACACTTCACCGCAAGCCAGTATTCGCACCAATAGCACCCAATCTAGTTTCTTCCCACTGTCACGAGGTAACCGACAGGGCTGTCCGCTGTCTGCACTTTTGTTCGCGATCGCAATCGAGCCATTATCAATATATCTGAGGTCCTCTCCGACATATAAGGGGATAATAAGGTCAGGAATAGAATTCAAACTGTCGCTCTACGCAGATGATTTATTGTTGTATGTCTCCGACCCAAGTACGTCGATTCCCCTTATTCTAGCTTTCCTTAAACGATTTGGCTCATTTTCAGGCTACAAGGTGAATGTCTCCAAGAGTGAATGCTATCCTATCAATCAGTTGGCACTACAATTGACACAATCTGATGTTTCTTTTAAAATGAGTCCTTCTGGCTTTAAATATCTGGGGATAAATGTAACTAGGACTATGTCCTCTCTTTTTTCTGCCAATTTTTCCCCCTTAGTGTCTAATCTTAAATCTGACCTTCAGAGGTGGGAAAGTCTACCCCTATCGTTAATTGGAAGAATTAACACCATTAAAATGAACATCCTCCCTAAGTTTCTATTTCTATTTCAATGTATTCCCATCTTTCTGACAAAAAAGTTCTTTAAAAGTATTGATCAAACAATCTCTGGCTTCCTATGGAATGGGAAAGCACCCAGGATCCGGAAAGCTGTACTTCAGAGGTGCAAGTTCAATGGAGGATTGTCGTTACCAAATTTTCAACTTTATTATTGGGCTGCACATATTCAGAAAGTTTCCTATTGGTATGCATCAGCGAATCCGCTTTGGTGTAAGTTTGAATCAAAATCATGTACTTCGTCTTCACTGCCAGCTCTACTTACCTCCCCTATTCCAACGAACCCCTCCGGATTTACACGAAACCCAATTGTTCGTTCCACTTTCAAAATTTGGTACCAATTCAGAAGTCATTTTAAATTTATTCTCCCATCCACCTCAAGTCCATTACTGAAGAATCACTTATTCAAACCTCCACACTCGGATTCAGGGTTTTCAGTCTGGCATGACAAGGGTCTCAAATCTTTCAAAAAAATGTATAAGAAGGATATCTTCTGTAGTTTTGCTGATCTGTCGGCTAAGTTTGGTCTCCCCGCTTCCCATTTCTTCCGATATCTCCAAGTCAGACATTGTGTTAGATCACTTTTTTCGCACTTCCCTCAACTACCTACAACCCAGATTTGGGAAGAATTCATCCACTTCGATCCATTCCAAAAAAAGCTAATATCAAGGATATATGATGATCTACTGTCTTTGGATGATGCCCCTGATAATAGAGTCAGGGAGGCATGGGAGGCTGAACTTGGGCTGACTTTTGATGACAGTTGGTGGGATGCTGCCCTAAGTACATTCCACACAAGCTCAACGTGTGCCCGTCTCACACTTATACAATTTAAAGTACTATTTAGAATTCATTACTCCAAAGCTAGACTATCGCGAATCTATCCTACTGTGACAGACAGTTGTGACAAATGTCATTATTCACCCTGTAACTTAACCCATATGTTTTATTCATGTCCGCTCCTGGTTAACCTATGGAAGAATTATTTTGACACAATGTCCAAAATATTCGCAATTCCTGTAACCATTTCTCCACATACTGCTATCTTTGGGATCCCAGAAGACTA
This sequence comes from Gymnoscopelus microlampas, assembly GCF_963454915.1. NCBI lineage: Eukaryota > Metazoa > Chordata > Actinopteri > Myctophiformes > Myctophidae > Gymnoscopelus > Gymnoscopelus microlampas. The sequence continues at coordinate 50,805,964 of NC_139953.1, read as the reverse complement.
TGCCCGGTTCACTCCCAGACAATTAGAGGTTTTGGCTTTCACCTCTTTAATAGTAAGACGCCATCTTCTTCTCCAATGGAAGTCTACTAAACCACCCTCTAGAACCCAATGGCTGAGAGAAGTAATGTCCTTTGTAAAATTAGAAAGGATAAGATATTCTACCAGAGGTAATCTAACCACATTTCAAAAGAAATGGGATCCTTTCCTGACATTTTTTAACTCCATCTAACCCCCATACAATTGTTGGATGACTGAGGCCCCCCCCCCCCCCTTTTCTCTCTTCTCCTCTCTTTCTACCCCCCCCCCCCCCCCCCCCCCCCTCTCTACCTCTTTTCCTATATCTCTATATCTGGTCTTTTTCTATATCTCTATTTCTATCTGGTCTTTTTCGTATTCTCTATATTAGTCAAGTCAATATTCACATGCTATTGATGGACAGTTTTTTTCTTTTTCATGTACACTGTAACTTAAAATAAGATTGACATATGTGACCGTATTGAACTGAACTGATCCTACACCAACCTTCCAATAAAAATATTAATGAAAAAAAAAAAAAGAAATAAGGTTAGGTTTAGACATAGTTTTACTGAGGTTAAGGTTAGGAATAAGGTTAGGTTTAGACATAGCTTTACTGAGGTGATGTTTAGGAATAATGTTAGGTTTAGACATGGTTTTACTGAGGTTACGTTTAGACATAGTTTTACTGAGGTCACGTTTAGGAATAAGGTTAGGTTTAGACATAGTTTTACTGAGGTTACGTTTAGGAATAAGGTTAGGTTTAGACATAGTTTTAATGAGGTTACGTTTAGGAATAAGGTTAGGTTTAGGCTAGTTTTACTGAGGTTACGTTTAGGAATAAGGTTAGGTTTAGGCATAGTTTACTGAGGTTAAGGTTATGAATAACAGGTGAATACCACCGGATTTGCCCCGGGGCGACTGTGTCTGTCACAATTCACCCGCAACAAAACAACAACACCTTGACAGGTCAAAACAAACACCAGTGATTATTAGCATAGGCGGCGGGTAATGAAGGCTAGGGTAGGCTAAGCCTTCCCAAATGTTATGCTGGGAAATTCTAGGAATTGTGCAAATTATATATAATATACGTGCACAGCATTATTTAGTTCATTTTTTGATAATAAATCAGTAAAATCAGGCAAAAATGAGAATTAAATAACCTAAGCCTAAAACCGAAATAAAGTAACCAAAAACCAAAAAGAAACTAACCCAGAAACCTTTTTTTTTTGCGCACGCGCGCACGGATTTTGGCGCGCCATTATTGTGGACCCCCACCCTTCCATTCCTCCTCCATGTACACAATCACTAAACCTCACAGTAAATTCCTGATGGAAACTCCTTAAGCTAACATGAATTAAAGTTTACAGTTACTTACTTTGTCTGGGAGTCTGGTTCATTGCTTTGTTCTGGAGACTCTGGTGTCTGTCTCTGGTCGTCACTTCTGGAATCATAACAATCACACAACACTCTGTTTATGACTCATATATTCCTGATGAAGAATCCTTAATAACATAAACTAACATTAAAGACATGGTGACATGAACATTTTTTTTAAAAACCCTTTTAGGACATATCCCTGGTGTAGTAAACATAGCTGGTAATATCACAGCATATGTACACAGGACGTAATTATTTCATAAATCATATAAATATAATTTATGAATTAATTACAATATATATATATATATATATATATATATATATATATATATATATAATGTCATCAATCAGAGAGAGACCCTTTAACTGGTTCAACAAAAGAGACCAAAAATCATTGCTTTCAAGTTACAATAAAATGATTGATAAAAAACTAGGCTTGATCTTCAGAGCTTGATCGTTTGTCCTTTTATTTTTCAAATCATGTAATTCAATATAATTTAGGAATCATAATAGTTTAATCTGAACCACTTAAACCCTCTAGAATTAGTCAAACGTACCTTACAACTCTATTTTCACTTTTACACCTACAGCCGAGGCTTCACCCTGATCAAACAGAGCGCACAGTCGCTTTTGCCTCGCGGTCTCTCACAGCCACAGAGCTTAAATACTCCATAGTGGAAAAAGAAGCTCTGGCATGCGTGTGGGCTGCGGAGAGGTGGAGAACCTTCCTCTGGGGCAAACACTTCATTTTACGCACAGATCACCAGGCTCTTACCACTCTCCTCGCTACAAAGGGTCTAGGACGCGCTGGCATGCGCATAGCGAGATGGTCGGCTCGTTTGCTGTGTTTCAACTATGACGTTATCTACCGCCCAGGAGCACAGAACGTGACCGCCGACTGCTTATCTCGTCTCCCCTTGCCCTACTGTGGGGATGAGGAACCGGAACCGGGTCTAGTCGCCTACATAACCACTGATTTACATGCTATCTCTGCATCTGACTTTACCGCTGCATGTGTTGAGTGCCCAGAGCTGCGCGCGCTCAAAACACAAATACAAAATGGATGGCCCTCAGCTAAGAAAGCTCTTCATTCCCAGCTGGCCCCATACCACTCGATCAGAGATGAACTGTCAGTACACAACGAGCTTGTTTACCGAGGCCCGTATCGCCTCATTGTACCTGTCGCACGCCGACAGTCTATCGTTGCATTGGCCCATGAAAGTCACCAGGGAATAGTGCACACTAAACAGCGCCTACGTGATCTCTACTGGTGGCTAGGCATGGATGCCTGTGTCCAAGCTGCCATCTCTTCCTGCCTCACATGCCAGCTGACGGACAAAACTATTAAGACACACGTTGCCCCACTGCAGCCGGTTCCGTTTCCAGATGGACTGTGGCAGAAACTGGGGATTGATATCTGTGGACCGTTCGAAACAGCGCCTATGGACTGCCGTAAAAGTGACCTGAGGTCGCTTTTACACCCACCATTACTACACATGCTGTGATTCAGTTTCTGGCTACTGTGTTTAGCAAACATGGAAATTGCTTGGACATAGTCAGCGACAACGGGGCCCAATTTACTGCTGCTGCTTTTGCCACGTTCCTGAAAGTGAGGGACATTACGCACAGCAGAGCTTCTGTTTACTATCCGCAAGCAAACGGGGCCGTGGAGCGCTTTCACCGTGTGCTTAAGGACTGTATTGAGAGCGCTAATCAGGAACAGAGACCATGGAAACGTTACGTGCTGGACTTTCTGCAGAACTACAGAGCAACGCCGCATGCAACTACTGGTGTTTCACCATTCGAGCTCCTGCATGGACGCAAGATGCGCACCAAGCTGAACAGTGTGTTGGTGGAATCGACCCCGCCTCCCGCGGACACGGAGGTGCGTGCACGCGTCCTCGCTAATCAACAAAAGTCAAAGGAATATACTGATGAGCGACGTCGGGCCAAGCAGTCATCCTTCAAACAGGGGGACATGGTCCGTGTCAGAAATCCACTACATGTGAAGAAAGGAGATCCGAAATTCGGAAAGCCCACAAAGATAATGAAAAAGACTGGACAGAGCACATACATCCTTGAGGATGGAAGAAAGTGGAATGCAATCCACCTGTCACTCTTCCCTGACAGCGCTGTTCCAGGTGACATCACCCAACCTGTCCCACCAGTGGATAACTCACTCCCTGTACCTGGGCCTACAGTAAGAGCACAACCACAGCCAACTGATAATACCCAGGGCAGACCTCAGAGGGTGAGAAGCAAGCCAATATGGCTCAAGGACTGTGTGACTTAGAGACTTGAAAATAGAGTACACTTTGATAGCTTTTGCTTTGATGTGATTTAACATTGTCATTGTTGTTCTGAAAAAAAAAGAAATGACATGTTGATAATAATGTGTACCAGTGAAGAAGTGTTGTTTGATTAAGAATGTGCCAGTGATTGCTTAAAAAAAAATAACAAAAAGATTTTGCCATTTACTATTTGTATTTCATATATTTTGCCAGTCTTTTCCAGACATGTTCTATATTTTCATATGCCATGCTGTTACATCTCATATTGCACAGATGTTTTTGATTCTGAAGCTTTTTGAATTTAGTGATGTTCTTCTCTTAAAAAGGGGAAGATGTTATATACTGTATGTGATTTGATGTAACACTAGGTGCACTTAACCTACCTGTAACCTAGGGGGACCTATTGAGCAAAGGTGTATTGTATTGTCTTGCAGAAGGATACAGAAGTAAAGGAGTTAACAATATGGTATGAAGCTGCCTTGTCTGTGTGTCATTATTTCTCTTTGAAAATACAACAATTGTTTTATTGTTTATTGTTTATTAGGATCCCCATTAGCTTTTGCCATGACTTCGGTCGGCCACCTCGGGGCGACTGATTGCCTAGTCGCTCAAGGGTCCTTCTGCCGATCTACACAGTCACGACTTTTTTTCTGTTCTGGCCCCACAGTGGTGGAATGAACTCCCCACTGATGTCAGGACAGCAGAGTCACTGCCCATCTTTCGCCGCAGGCTGAAAACCCACCTCTTCAGGAAACACTACCCTTCCTCTTCGCCTTGCCTACTTGTTGTTAACTAGTTGTACAAACTCTTGTGTTATTGTTTTATTGGATCTTGTTTATTCGATACACTTATTTGTTTCAGCTCGTGCTCATTTGATTTTCCTACTTTGTCTCATCTGTTTATGAAAGTAGGTAGCTGATATATTGCACTTTTACTTTAGCGCTAGGTATACTCTTGGTTGCTTGTTTTAGAAGAGAACGCACTTAATGCTTCTGGTGATTAGTAGTTTTGTTCCCTACCTATGTTGAATGCACTTATTGTAAGTCGCTTTGGATAAAAGCGTCTGCTAAATGGCTGTAATGTAATGTAATGTAATGTAATAAAAGCTAGTCTTCCTGGGGTCCAACACAGACAAACATTTTAACAGAGACATTCCTTACATCAACTTTACAATCACTGTAATCTAAATAAAAATAGAAAATAAAAAATAAAAATTACAATCAAGTAGTACAATTATAAACTATAACTAAATCACTTATTACACATTAAACTTTGTGTGTCTGGGGATTAGTACAGGCATGTTTTCATCAGGTGTTCTTTTAACTTTTTCTTAAAGGTGAATTTTGTGTTTGTATTAATTATGTACTTAGGCAATGAGTTCCATCCTATTGCAGCTCTATAGATAGTAGAAGCTTCTTGGTTTAAGTGTTACCATATCACCTGAACTGGCATGTCTAGTCATATGGGTATGTTCATCTCTTCTGTATCCTACCTGGTCAAAGAAATACTGGGTTTTTTGGTCAGTGAAAACATTTCTGAAAAAGGTGAGAGTGTGTGAATGTAATCTATTCTCAACAGTAAGCCATGATAGATGTCTGTGCATTTCTACTACATGTGTGCGCTTGGAGCACTGGAAAGCTAATCTGGCAACTTTGTTTTGAGCTGTTTGCTATTTCTGTATGTCTTTCTTTGTAGCGGATGACCAAACAACTGGGCAGTACTCAAGGTGTGACAAGACTAAAGCTTGAGTTACTAAATGGTGCATTTACATAGCGCTTTTATCCTAAGCGCTTTACATTCATTGTGCCATTAACCCATTCACACACACATTCATACACCAATGGCGGAGGAAACCATGCAAGGCACCTACCTGCTCATCGGGACCAATTAGGGGTTCAACGTCTTGCTCAAGGACACTTTGACACTAACTCTAGGGGAGCGCCCCAACCCGGGATCGAACTGGGAACATTGCGGTTTTCCAGTTCACTCTACCCGGCCACTCTACCCCTGAGCCACTGTCGGCCTATTTGAAAGATTTATTTGTATCTCCATCACAATTAACTGGAGTACTTGGTCACTAAGTATTATTATTTAGCCTTTATAAAAGTGAAGCTCACAACTTGTCTTTTAAATTCACTGTTTGAAACAGGGCTTGAGTTGTTAATGCATAATTGCAAGTTTGCCCTTTTCACTACTGGCTTACATGAAAAAAATACCCACATGGGTCCATTTGGTTTCATTAATGTCTTTTCTAAATAAAGTATTCAATCAAAATACAAAATAGCAGATCTACAAGCTCACAAGGCGGTGACGCGTTGTGAGCTTGTATATCTGCTATTTTCATGAAACATGTTTTGTTTCCAACTAGTGTTGCCATGTATACTAATTATAAGCGACCCCATTTTCTGTAAAGTTGCTTGCAAATATTGGTAGTTGCTTTTCATTTGTTATTATTATTTTGTTGTGAGGTTGTAGATCGGCTATTTTCAAATCGTCTATTTTCAAATAGCCGATGCATATAAAGGTTTATTTTCAAATAGCCGATGCATATAAAGGTTTAAAGTGCTCATATAGCCTAATAGTCACTTAAATATTTGGGCTTGTTTTCATTGACCTGGTTGCTTATTTCTCTCTCAAAAATCTGGCAACCGTTTCATTGTTTAGGCCAACGAAGAAGAAAATGCGGAAGCGATCCTCCTTTCCAAGACCCGTGAAAAAGACACAGTATTATTTTGCGAAAACATTAAGTCATTACAGCACCATAACATGGTTAATACATTTTATTTTGGAATGTACAATACATGAAAATTAAGAGTAATAATGCGACTTGCGTCGATAACTAATGGAGAGCGGACATTACCGCGTTTGGCTAAAAACAGTGTGTTAGTAACGTCATACAAGCTAATTATTAGCCAAATTCGGTTAAGAGGACCTCAATGTTATTTTCAATTCCACTTCACATTAACTCATTTATTTCATATTTACATGCCGAGTTAAGCTCTGACATTTAAGTGATATGTAGCCTGATATTACCAGATTGCTATAGTGGGGTTAGAATATTCTAGACGTTTTTTTTTTTTTTTTCATTTGCTCACTGGAAAATGAGTCAGCCCGAGAAGACTGTCCTCGGGTCCCGGCGGGACACATGTGTCTAGATCCAAACACCATGCATTTGGTTTTAGCAATGTTCAGTGCTAATTTGTTTTCGCCGACCCAATCCGCTACTGATTTAATTTCAGCATTGAGAATATCATTTAACTCACCTACTGTAGATGCTGTACTGTACATGGTTGAGTCATCCGCGTACATAACCACACTAGATTTATTTAATGCCAAAGGTAGGTCATTAGTGAATATCGAAAATAAAAGAGGACCTAAGGAACTTCCTTGAGGAACCCTGCACTGCATCTCCTTACTGTCAGAAAAACTTCCATTAAAATACATCCTATACTTTCTCTTTCACAGGTAACTCTCCATCCAGGCCAGAGCAACAGAATTAAAACCATAGCATTTAAGTTTTCCCAACAGCAAAGCATGATCAATAACATCGAAAGCAGCACTGAAGTCTAACAGTACCGCCCCTATCAGCCTTCTGTCATCCATGCTCTTTAGCCAATCATCTGTTAGAGTGCCCTTGTCTATATGCATGTTGGCAGCTTGTTATCAGACCATTACTTGAGAGATAGTCTTGAATCTGAACATACACAATGTTTTCAAAAAATGACATACATCTGTCACAGTGAGATTGGAAAACCAGTCAGATTGAAAAAGGTTCACTCAGTTTCACCGCCTGAAGGTGCAGGCATCTCATTCAGTCTTAACTCTTTAACTGCCAGAGTATTAGTGTGACGCTGCTTCCAGCAAAAACGAGCGATTTGACTGAGCTTTGAAAAATCATGGAATATTATCCGTGATCGCCGTCCTCACGGAGATCACCTCATACACGCACGTCTCGTAGTATAGGAAAAACTAAATTGCTCGCTGTAATCCGTTGCCACTGACTCACCTGCTGAAGGGAAGAGAGGCCTCTCCATGGAGCCTCGGGAAGGTTTCACATCTGGAGTGTGTTGGTACTTCTGCACTCTTCTGAGTCGTGGTGAGCTTCTTGATGAGACCGCTGATTCTCGACCCCACTACTCTGCCCGGCAACACATGGCCTCTGTTAGGGGAGGGGCCAGAGAGGTGAGACGTTGATTCACTGGCCCTTTGTAACAAGACATATTAAAACATTGACTTTGTCACAAATGAAACAGACATATTAATACATTGACTTTGTCACAAGACATATTAATACATTGACTTTGTCACAAATGAAACAGACATATTAATACATTGACTTTGTCACAAGACATATTAATACATTGACTTTGTCACAAATGAAACAGACATATCAATACATTGACTTCGTCACAAATGAAACGGACATATTAAAGGAATTACAAAAGTACTTTTTTCTCGGATTTCTGTTGTTTTAAAGTTTTTTTTTTTTTAAAGCCACATGTAAACGGTCATAGATCTGGAATGGAGGATCTCGGCCGGCCCGACGCTACCGGATCCCTGTGCATGCAACGAGCCCCTGTCCGTGAGGACGGCGGTCACAGAGAATATTCCATATATTCCATGATTTTTCCAAGGTACAGTAAATCGCCATTTCCACTGGCAAGGGTACGGTAGATGTAAAATGTATTCATTAATTCCTGGCAGTGAAAGAGTTAAGCTAACATGAATTAAAGTTTATAGTTTCTTACTTTGTCTGGGAGTCTGGTTCATTGCTGTGTTCTGGAGACTCTGGTGTCTGTCTCTGGTCGTCACTTCTGGAATCATAACAATCACACAACACTCTGTTTATGACTCATATATTCCTGATGAAGAATCCTTAATAACATGAACTAACATTAAAGACGTGGTGACATGAAAAATACATTTTTAACCCTTTTAGAGCATATCCGTGGTCATAATATGGACATAATATGGACATACAATAATTAATTGCCCAAAAAAACAAAGAATTCTTTTGTGTATTCTTACATCAAAAGCCCCTAAAAAACTATCCTAATTACTTTCTGTCAAATGGAAACGTACAATGTGATGACATACATATGTCACAGTACGATTGGGGGGGCAAGGCTAAAATGTCCAGCTCAAAGGCTAGACCAAAGGGCTGTTGTGTTTTCATCACACGTCCAGTGCAGAGGAGGAGAGCGTGCACCATCGATATATATACGCCTAGTGGCCTATAAGCCTAGTGACGCGAGGTTAGGCTTCAGCTAAAAGCAAACAGTGGCATGTACCTCACGATAATAGCTTGTTTTAAGCCTTCTTTACCCGTGAGTCACTTAGAAAAACTTCCAAAACTATTGAACTCCAGCATATGTGCTTGAGATGAGCATGACTGCGTCCGCACGTCAGTTTAACAGGACTTTGTCTGTCCGGCGGCGTGGCTCACTGATCTGCCTCTCACTGCAAATTAATGAATAAACATAAACATCGTGTGGAAATAAGAATGCTGCAAACCACTAATAAAGCCTTCCATGTGAAAAGCTTTACTGTTAACGTTGATGTTCTCTATAGAGGCTATGCGCGTGACATCATCGTACCCGGAAGTTATGCCGGAACGCCTACTGAGTGGCAAAAAAAACGACTTTCTGGCCTTGACAGCCCATATATCCAAACAGAAAAGTCCTATCCGATTGTATTAAATTATGTTAAACTCACCACCATGGCAGCTTTACGGAAAGCTTGAATTATCCTCTTTCTATCTGCAACGTTTTTCTTTCATAAAAATCCACCGTAGAGACGTGCAGGCGCTTCCAAACTCTGAAGTGTCAGAGTTTGGAAGCGCTCGTTTTCAATAACACAACATCCTGCTGCCTCCTGCATCATGTGACATTTAGAAACAGGTGGTAAGCAGGACCGTTGAGTGATTTACAACAAGCGCTTCCATCCAAACTCCAACGCTCCATGCTGCTCAATGTTTTGCCACTCAGTCTAGATGAGGGGCGTGTCCCGGTGGAAAAGTGACGCAAAATGCATACTCTCTATACGTTCCCGACGATAGTTTAGTGAACAATCAGTGGTTAGCAAAGCTTAGCATGTTTGTCAAGTGAGACGAACGTAAACCTTTTACTTTCGGTCAATGGGCTTGCCTGTTTTTGAAGAATGAGTTTTAACTGTTGCTACAAAAATATAAAATAACAAGTGTGAACCAAATATAGTATAGGCTACAGTAGTAGTAGTAGTTTTCAGTTTCTTACTTTGTCTGGGAGTCTGGTTCATTGCTGTGTTCTGGAGACTCTGGTGTCTGTCTCTGGTCGTCACTTCTGGAATCATAACAATCACACAACACTCTGTTTATGACTCATATATTCCTGATGAAGAATCCTTAATAACATGAACTAACATTAAAGACGTGGTGAAATGAAAAATACAATTTTAACCCTTTTAGAGCATATCCCTGGTCATAATATGGAAATACCTAACAATAGTTGCCCATTTTGTTTGTGTATTCTTACATAAAAAGCCCCTAAAAAGCCAATCCTAATTACTTTCTGTCAAAGGAAAACATACAATGTGATGACATACATCTGTCACAGTGAGATTGGAAAACCAGTCAGATTGAAAAAGGTTCACTCAGTTTCACCGCCTGAAGGTGCAGGCATCTCATTCAGTCTTAACTCTTTAACTGCCAGAGTATTAGTGTGACGCTGCTTCCAGCAAAAACGAGCGATTTGACTGAGCTTTGAAAAATCATGGAATATTATCCGTGATCGCCGTCCTCACGGAGATCACCTCATACACGCACGTCTCGTAGTATAGGAAAAACTAAATTGCTCGCTGTAATCCGTTGCCACTGACTCACCTGCTGAAGGGAAGAGAGGCCTCTCCATGGAGCCTCGGGAAGGTTTCACATCTGGAGTGTGTTGGTACTTCTGCACTCTTCTGAGTCGTGGTGAGCTTCTTGATGAGACCGCTGATTCTCGACCCCACTACTCTGCCCGGCAACACATGGCCTATGTTAGGGGAGGGGCCAGAGAGGTGAGACGTTGATTCACTGGCCCTTTGTAACAAGACATATTAAAACATTGACTTTGTCACAAATGAAACAGACATATTAATACATTGACTTTGTCACAAGACATATTAAAACATTGACTTTGTCACAAGGCATATTAATACATTGACTTTGTAACAAGACATATTAAAACATTGACTTTGTCACAAATGAAACAGACATATTAATACATTGACTTTGTCACAAGACATATTAAAACATTGACTTTGTCACAAATGAAACAGACATATTAATACATTGACTTTGTCACAAGACATATTAAAACATTGACTTTGTCACAAGACATATTAATACATTGACTTTGTAACAAGACATATTAAAACATTGACTTTGTCACAAATGGAACGGACATATTAAAGGAATTACAAAAGTACTTTTTTCTCGGATTTCTGTTGTTTTAAAGTTTTTTTTTTTAAAGCCACATGTAAACGGTCATAGATCTGGAATGGAGGATCTCGGCCGGCCCGACGCTACCGGATCCCTGTGCATGCAACGAGCCCCTGTCCGTGAGGACGGCGGTCACAGAGAATATTCCATGATTTTTCAAAGGTACAGTAAATCGCCATTTTCACTGGCAAGGGTACGGTAGATGTAAAATGTATTCATTAATTCCTGGCAGTGAAAGAGTTAAGCTAACATGAATTAAAGTTTATTACGGGGCCAGAGCTCTGCTCTGGACACGTATTGTTATTGGCAGTATTCTGTCACTTCTTCTTCTGCCACTTTTCGCAGTTCTGGCTGAACCGCGCTGTCGCTTTTTATGAAACTCGGCCATATGGTAGATGGTCATGAAAAACGATCAAAAAATAATTCTCACAATCTTTCGTCCAAAGGTGGCGCTATAGCACTCAATTGAAAGTGCCAACTTTGACCAGGTACAACTCATGCCCTGTTTGACCTACAGCCATGAAACTTGGATACACATATGCGTCTCCTCATGCTGAACAACTTTCACCCTCTGACTTTTGACCTCTGACCTTTAGATCTCCCACCATTTTGAATTATATGAAAAACAGTCATTGGCTCCTAACTTCTGCATTTTTTCACTTATGGAAAATCCGTTGGAAATTTTTGTAGGCAGTGGTCCAAGGTTCAAGTGCTAAACGTTTCGTGCAGATTGCTCAAAAATCCCAGGAGGAGATAGATTTTAACTATTACAGTTTAAAGAAAATTATTCATCTGTGCCTAAAACATACATGCAGACTCACATTTCTTTGAAACTTTGCAGAAATGTACAGGGTCATTCCAAATATCACTGAAACCAATCTTACTCCAATTGGCCAAAAGGGGGCGCTATAGCAATTTTTTGAAAAGGCAGACTTTAAACAGGCATAAGTCATGCCTCGTTTGGCCGAAAGTCGTGAAACTTGCTTACACATGTGCCTTGACTCATGAGGAACACACGTATCGATTTGACCATTAAGCTCCGCCCTTAGATTTTCCGCAATTTTGAGCAGTTTGAAAAATACTTGTTTTTGCCAGTTCTGGCTTAACCGTGCATACGCTTTTTACGAAACTCGGCCATATGGTAGATGCTCATGAAAAACTACCAAGAAATAATTCTCACACTCATTCGTCAAAGGGTGGCGCTATAGCACTCAATTGAAAGTGCCAACTTTGAACAGGTACAACTCATGCCCTGTTTGACCTACAACCATGAAACTTCGATACACACATGCGTCTCTTCATGCCCGACAACTTTCGTGGTCTGACTTTTGACCTCTGACCTTTAGATCTCCCACCATTTTGAATTATATGAAAAACAGTCATTGGCTCCTAACTTCTGCATTTTTTCACTTATGGAAAATCCGTTGGAAATTTTTGTAGGTAGAGGTCCAAAGTTCAAGTGGTAAACGTTTCGTGCAGATTGCTCAAAAATCCCAGGAGGAGATAGATTTTAACTATTACAGTTTTATGAAAATTATTCATCTGTGCCTAAAACATACATGCAGACTCACATTTCTTTGAAACTTTGCAGAAATGTACAGGGTCATTCCAAATATCACTGAAACCAATCTTACTCCAATTGGCCAAAAGGGGGCGCTATAGCAATTTTTTGAAAAGGCAGACTTTAAACAGGCATAAGTCATGCCTCGTTTGGCCGAAAGTCGTGAAACTTGCTTACACATGTGCCTTGACTCATGAGGAACACACGTATCGATTTGACCATTAAGCTCCGCCCTTAGATTTTCCGCAATTTTGAGCAGTTTGAAAAATACTTGTTTTTGCCAGTTCTGGCTTAACCGTGCATACGCTTTTTACGAAACTCGGCCATATGGTAGATGCTCATGAAAAACTACCAAGAAATAATTCTCACACTCATTCGTCAAAGGGTGGCGCTATAGCACTCAATTGAAAGTGCCAACTTTGAACAGGTACAACTCATGCCCTGTTTGACCTACAACCATGAAACTTCGATACACACATGCGTCTCTTCATGCCCGACAACTTTCGTGGTCTGACTTTTGCCCTCTGACCTTTAGATCTCCCACCATTTTGAATTATATGAAAAACAGTCATTGGCTCCTAACTTCTGCATTTTTTCACTTATGGAAAATCCGCCGCTTTTGTTTTGTCGGCAAAGGTCATAAGTTCATGTGTAAAATGTGTTGTGCAGATTACTCAAAAATCCCAGGAGGAAATAGATTTTAACTATTGCAGTTTTATGAAAATTATTCATCTGCCCCTAACACATACATGCAAGACTCACATTTCTTTGAAACGTTGCAGTAATGTAGAGAGTCATTCCAAATATCACTGAAACCAATCTCACTCCAATTGGCCAAAGGGGGGCGCTATAGCAATTTTTTGAAAATGCAAACTTTAAACAGGCAAAAGTCATGCCTCGTTTGGCCGAAAGTCGTGAAACTTGCTTACACTTGTGCCTTGACTCATGAGGAACACATCTATCGCTTTGACCAGTAAGCTCCGCCCTTAGATTGTCCGCAATTTTGAGCAGTTTGAAAAACACTTAAACCCAGGATTTTTCAGCTATTTGCGTGAAACTGTATCATCTGTGTGATCTCCTTTTTCACAGTTACTTGTCTGTTGGGCCAATGGCGTCTCCCTTAAATGAATGCCTCACAATCTCAAGGTCGCCAGTTAAAGCCTCACTTGATGCAGACTTAATTTAAGTTGAATTGCAAACGACATGACTGTATCAATGAATACATGTGCAAATGGTAAAGATAACCTGAAATGCTTATTTGAGAGTACGTTTTTTCAACGTATGACATACTTCATTCTGAAAATAGCTGATCTACAATCTCACAACTTTTCATGGTTTGTGAGCTTGTAGATCGGCTACTTTCACTAGTTTTGGTTCTGAGGAGATGTACAATTTCTTCATTGGTAAATGGTTTGTGAACGAGTGATCTTAGTGTTAGTGAAACAGGGGCTTGGTTCATGAAAGAAGGCAAGAGTTTATGATCTTCAACAGACAATATCAGTCTGGACAAAGCTATAGCACTATAGGTAGTGTTGCAGCCTATTAGTCTGAAGGTTGAGAGTTCGAATCCTGTTAATGGCAGTAGGTTGAGATGTCCAATCAAACCATTATGTTTCCATCTCTCTCTCTCATCAATCTATTGTTTCCATGTCACTCTCTCTCTCTTCAATCTATTCCGTTTCCATGTCTCTCTCTCTCTCTATTCACTGGCCCCGTATTATCGCTGCTTGCAGCTATATTATTTTCTTACTTTGTCTGGGAGTCTGGTTCATTGCTGTGTTCTGGAGACTCTGGTGTCTGTCTCTGGTCGTCACTTCTGGAATCATAACAATCACACAACACTCTGTTTCTGACTCATATATTCCTGATGAAGAATCCTTAATAACATGAACTAACATTAAAGACGTGGTGACATGAAAAATACATTTTTAACCCTTTTAGAGCATATCCGTGGTCATAATATGGACATACCTAACAATAATTAATTGCCCAAAAAAACAAATAATTATTTTGTGTATTCTTACATCAAAAGCCCCTAAAATGTTGAGACTAAAATGTCCAGCTCCAAGGCGTTGCACCGGGACACGCCCCTCATCTAGACTGAGTGGTAAAACATTGAGCAGCATGGAGCGTTGGAGTTTGGAAGCGCTCGTTGTAAATCACTCAACGGTCCTGCGTACCACCTGTTTATAAATGTCACATGATGCAGGAGGCAGCAGGATGTTGTGTTATTGAAAACGAGCGCTTCCAAACTCTGACACTTCAGAGTTTGGAAGCGCCTGCACGTCTCTACGGTGGATTTTTATGAAAGAAAAACGTTGCAGATAGAAAGAGGATAATTCAAGCTTTCCGTAAAGCTGCCATGGTGGTGAGTTTAACATAATTTAATACAATCGGATAGGACTTTTCTGTTTGGATATATGGTCTCTCCCCCGTGCCTCCCCCTGGGCTAACCTTTTTCCTGCAGGAAACCCTGCTACCCCGGGGGCGGCAGTGGCAGCGGGAGGCATACGTAAGTCCGACATCCCATTTCTCCAACTATGTGGCATCCGCGTGCGGTTAGGGTTAGGGTTCGGGTTAGGTATAGGGTTAGTATAGTAAACGTCGGAGGCATGCGCTGTCGGAGGAATGGTCTGTCGGACTAACGTATTGCACCCGTGGCAACCGCGGGGCGGCAGGGGGCGGCAGTGGCTCAGGGGTAGAGTGGCCGGGTAGAGTGAACTGGAAAACCGCAAGGTTCCCAGTTCGATCCCGGGCTGGGGCGCTCCCCTAGAGTTAGTGTGGAAGTGTCCTTGAGCAAGACACTGAATCCCTAATTGCTCCCGATGAGCAGGTTGGTGCCTTGCATGGTTACCTCCGCCATCGGTGTATGAATGTGTGTGTGAATGGGTTAATGGCACAATCAATGTAAAGCACTTCGGATATAAATGCACCATTTACCATTTACCCCCCGCTCATCCTAGGAACACTATGGTTAGCCGCTTAGCTTTAACTTAGTAGCTTAGCTTTAGTAGTAGCTCCCGTTTCGAGCCCGTTTCAGCTCCATCGCACGACGGCACCGCTCACCGAAATACACGGTTTATCCGCGAGCTGGTCGTTGTGTCAGGTTAGTTTATTCACCGCAGGTCTGTCACATAACTGAGAATGAGATACCTTGGCTTGCATCGCCCTCTAGTGTTGCTTACACAGTTCAGCACCAACAGGTGTCAGTGTTAGTATACCAATGGGTAGGCTGATCACAATCAGAGTGAATTGATAACAATATATAACAGGGGGGAGCGCCCGTTTTGTACTGTGGGTGGTGAACTCAAAGAAAACGAGCGCTCATTTTTAAATCAGACTGGTTTTCCAATTATACTGTAACTCTTGAATGAATAGAGAGATTTCATTCACCTGTTTGATTCTCATAGCTCACATTCCTCCAAACACACCTGATTTTAATTACAAAGCTACTCCTTTATGAATCTCAGTCAAGATGACGTCCAGGCGGTGTATTACTCATTTTAAACTTAATTAGCACACTAAAATATGTATCCAAAACATGTTATGTTAGACATAAGCAATGTAGTAACAAACATGCTTCACACTGGCCGTCTCTCTCTCCCTCAGCGTGAGCGACACAAACACTAGGCCTCAGCTGCACAAGATGCAGTGAGTGAGAAACAGTGATGTTACCTTAAGTCTGGTGGTTTGTCTTCATTGCTGGCTGCTGGAGACTCTGTTCCCTCCTCCACTCTGTCCCCAGAGACACTCATCTTCTGGTCTTTAACACATCTATGATGCACAGCAGAGAAGACACACATAAGACAAACTGTGTCAGTGGAAGGGTTTTGATCAACAACTTTGATCCCTATCATCCTGTAACATGTAACCAGGCAACTCGTTTGGAGTTTAAGGACATTTATAAGGCAGAGCAGAGCGACAACAGATGCTAGCCCACACACACACACACACACACACACACACACACACACACACACACACACACACACACACACACACACACACACACACACACACACACACACACCACACACACACACACACACACACACACACACACACACACACACACACACACACACACACACACTGTGTTTCCCCCCTGATTCACATTGTCCCATGATGTTAGAGTTAGGCTTACACATTAGGAAAATATTCAGATTGACCATTACAGGTCTTTAACTCAGAGAGTTAATGGTTCATTACAGGTCTTTAACTCAGAGAGTTAATGGTTCATTACAGGTCTTTAACTCAGAGAGTTAATGGTTCATTACAGGTCTTTAACTCAGAGAGTTACTGGTTCATTACAGGTATTTAACTCAGAGTTAATGGTTCATTACAGGTCTTTAACTCAGAGTTGATGGTTCATTACAGGTCTTTAACTCAGAGTTACTGGTTCATTACAGGTCTTTAACTCAGAGAGTTAATGGTTCATTACAGGTCTTTAACTCAGAGAGTTACTGGTACATTACAGGTCTTTAACTCAGAGTTACTGGTACATTACAGGTCTTTAACTCAGAGAGTTACTGGTACATTACAGGTCTTTAACTCAGAGAGTTACTGGTTCATTACAGGTCTTTAACTCAGAGAGTTACTGGTACATTACAGGTCTTTAACTCAGAGAGTTAATGGTTCATTACAGGTCTTTAACTCAGAGAGTTACTGGTACATTACAGGTCTTTAACTCAGAGAGTTAATGGTTCATTACAGGTCTTTAACTCAGAGAGTTACTGGTACATTACAGGTCTTTAACTCAGAGAGTTACTGGTTCATTACAGGTCTTTAACTCAGAGAGTTACTGGTTCATTACAGGTCTTTAACTCAGAGTTACTGGTTCATTACAGGTATTTCACTCAGAGTTAATGGTTGATTACAGGTCTTTAACTCAGAGAGTTACTGGTTCATTACAGGTATTTAACTCAGAGAGTTACTGGTTCATTACAGGTCTTTAACTCAGAGTTACTGGTTCATTACAGGTCTTTAACTCAGAGTTAATGGTTCATTACAGGTCTTTAACTCAGAGAGTTACTGGTTCATTACAGGTCTTTAACTCAGAGTTAATGGTTCATTACAGGTCTTTAACTCAGAGAGTTACTGGTTCATTACAGGTCTTTAACTCAGAGTTAATGGTTCATTACAGGTCTTTAACTCAGAGAGTTAATGGTTCATTACAGGTCTTTAACTCAGAGTTACTGGTTCATTACAGGTCTTTAACTCAGAGTTACTGGTTCATTACAGGTCTTTAACTCAGAGAGTTAATGGTTCATTACAGGTCTTTAACTCAGAGTTAATGGTTCATTACAGGTCTTTAACTCAGAGAGTTAATGGTTCATTACAGGTCTTTAACTCAGAGAGTTACTGGTACATTACAGGTCTTTAACTCAGAGTTAATGGTTCATTACAGGTCTTTAACTCAGAGAGTTACTGGTTCATTACAGGTCTTTAACTCAGAGAGTTAATGGTACATTACAGGTCTTTAACTCAGAGTTACTGGTACATTACAGGTCTTTAACTCAGAGTTAATGGTACATTACAGGTCTTTAACTCAGAGTTACTGGTACATTACAGGTCTTTAACTCAGAGAGTTACTGGTTCATTACAGGTCTTTAACTCAGAGAGTTACTGGTTCATTACAGGTCTTTAACTCAGAGAGTTACTGGTTAATTACAGGTCTTTAACTCAGAGAGTTACTGGTTCATTACAGGTCTTTAACTCAGAGAGTTAATGGTTCATTACAGGTCTTTAACTCAGAGAGTTACTGGTACATTACAGGTCTTTAACTCAGAGAGTTACTGGTACATTACAGGTCTTTAACTCAGAGAGTTACTGGTACATTACAGGTCTTTAACTCAGAGAGTTACTGGTACATTACAGGTCTTTAACTCAGAGTTACTGGTACATTACAGGTCTTTAACTCAGAGTTACTGGTTCATTACAGGTCTTTAACTCAGAGTTACTGGTACATTACAGGTCTTTAACTCAGAGTTAATGGTTCATTACAGGTCTTTAACTCAGAGTTACTGGTACATTACAGGTCTTTAACTCAGAGTTACTGGTACATTACAGGTCTTTAACTCAGAGTTACTGGTACATTACAGGTCTTTAACTCAGAGTTAATGGTACATTACAGGTCTTTAACTCAGAGTTAATGGTTCATTACAGGTCTTTAACTCAGAGAGTTACTGGTTCATTACAGGTCTTTAACTCAGAGAGTTACTGGTTCATTACAGGTCTTTAACTCAGAGTTAATGGTTCATTACAGGTCTTTAACTCAGAGTTACTGGTTCATTACAGGTCTTTAACTCAGAGTTAATGGTTCATTACAGGTCTTTAACTCAGAGTTACTGGTTCATTACAGGTCTTTAACTCAGAGTTAATGGTTCATTACAGGTCTTTAACTCAGAGAGTTACTGGTTCATTACAGGTCTTTAACTCAGAGTTAATGGTTCATTACAGGTCTTTAACTCAGAGTTACTGGTACATTACAGGTCTTTAACTCAGAGAGTTACTGGTTCATTACAGGTCTTTAACTCAGAGTTACTGGTTCATTACAGGTCTTTAACTCAGAGTTACTGGTACATTACAGGTCTTTAACTCAGAGTTAATGGTTCATTACAGGTCTTTAACTCAGAGTTACTGGTACATTACAGGTCTTTAACTCAGAGAGTTACTGGTTCATTACAGGTCTTTAACTCAGAGAGTTACTGGTTCATTACAGGTCTTTAACTCAGAGTTACTGGTTCATTACAGGTCTTTAACTCAGAGTTAATGGTTCATTACAGGTCTTTAACTCAGAGTTAATGGTTCATTACAGGTCTTTAACTCAGAGTTACTGGTCCATTACAGGTCTTTAACTCAGAGTTACTGGTTCATTACAGGTCTTTAACTCAGAGAGTTAATGGTTCATTACAGGTCTTGAACTCAGAGTTACTGGTTCATTACAGGTCTTTAACTCAGAGTTACTGGTTCATTACAGGTCTTTAACTCAGAGAGTTACTGGTTCATTACAGGTCTTTAACTCAAAGAGCTACTGAGGTCCTTGAAATAAAAATGTAAAAAGTAAATCATAATGATATATATGGATTTGAGGGAATGTTTAGGGTTCTGGGTTGAAGAATGGTCGATTTACTATAACAGTAGTTGCATGCCAGGGTTGTAAACCAAAAATGGCTGATCCACAAGCTCACAACGCGTTTTTTGAAGATCAAATAACAAGGAAGTTATTTCGTGATCACGTGATTTGCTGCTGCTTTGCTTCCCTGGGAGTCAATTGGTGACTCCCAGGTTAGTGAACTGCGCCATCTAGTGGAAAACCACGGATGACAAAATCTTCGTCATTGGCAGGCTGCACCTTAGCAAAATATGACGAGAAATCTCATCATTGGCAGTCAGAGTTAAGGAAAACAATAGCCAGGAGTTAAGAGTATTTCAAACCCCATCAGATACCCAAGGAGAGAGGGGAACTGCCGATACCAAATGGTAAATGGTAAATGGTGCATTTATATAGCGCTTCTATCCGAAGCGCTTTACATTGATTGTGCCATTAACCCATTCACACACACATTCACACACCGATGGCGGAGGAAACCATGCAAGGCACCAACCTGCTCATCGGGAGCAATTAGGGGTTCAGCGTCTTGCTCAAGGACACTTCGACACTAACTCTAGGGGAGCGCCCCAGCCCGGGATCGAACTGGGAACCTTGCGGTTTTCCAGTTCACTCTACCCGGCCACTCTACCCCTGAGCCACTGCCGCCCCTACCAAGACATCACATACTGACCACCTGTCCACTGTACCAAGACATCACAGACTGACCACCTGTCCTCTGTACCAAGACATCACATACTGACCACCTGTCCTCTGTACCAAGACATCACATACTGACCACCTGTCCTCTGTACCAAGACATCACAGACTGACCACCTGTCCTCTGTACCAAGACATCACAGACTGACCACCTGTCCTCTGTACCAAGACATCACATACTGACCACCTGTCCTCTGTACCAAGACATCACAGACTGACCACCTGTCCTCTGTACCAAGACATCACATACTGACCACCTGTCCACTGTACCAAGACATCACAGACTGACCACCTGTCCTCTGTACCAAGACATCACATACTGACCACCTGTCCTCTGTACCAAGACATCACAGACTGACCACCTGTCCTCTGTACCAAGACATCACAGACTGACCACCTGTCCTCTGTACCAAGACATCACAGACTGACCACCTGTCCTCTGTACCAAGATATCACATACTGACCACCTGTCCACTGTACCAAGACATCACAGACTGACCACCTGTCCTCTGTACCAAGACATCACATACTGACCACCTGTCCTCTGTACCAAGACATCACAGACTGACCACCTGTCCTCTGTACCAAGACATCACATACTGACCACCTGTCCTCTGTACCAAGACATCACAGACTGACCACCTGTCCTCTGTACCAAGACATCACATACTGACCACCTGTCCTCTGTACCAAGACATCACATACTGACCACCTGTCCACTGTACCAACACATCACATACTGACCACCTGTCCTCTGTACCAAGACATCACATACTGACCACCTGTCCTCTGTACCAAGACATCACATACTGACCACCTGTCCTCTGTACCAAGACATCACATACTGACCACCTGTCCACTGTACCAAGACATCACATACTGACCACCTGTCCTCTGTACCAAGACATCACAGACTGACCACCTGTCCTCTGTACCAAGACATCACAGACTGACCACCTGTCCTCTGTACCAAGACATCACAGACTGACCACCTGTCCTCTGTACCAAGACATCACATACTGACCACCTGTCCACTGTACCAAGACATCACAGACTGACCACCTGTCCTCTGTACCAAGACATCACATACTGACCACCTGTCCTCTGTACCAAGACATCACATACTGACCACCTGTCCTCTGTACCAAGACATCACATACTGACCACCTGTCCTCTGTACCAAGACATCACATACTGACCACCTGTCCTCTGTACCAAGACATCACATACTGACCACCTGTCCACTGTACCAAGACATCACAGACTGACCACCTGTCCTCTGTACCAAGACATCACATACTGACCACCTGTCCTCTGTACCAAGACATCACATACTGACCACCTGTCCTCTGTACCAAGACATCACAGACTGACCACCTGTCCTCTGTACCAAGACATCACAGACTGACCACCTGTCCTCTGTACCAAGACATCACAGACTGACCACCTGTCCTCTGTACCAAGACATCACATACTGACCACCTGTCCACTGTACCAACACATCACAGACACATACTGACCACCTGTCTGTACCAAGACATCACAGACACATACTGACCACAGACACAATCACCCAAAGAGAGTTTTAAAACATGACTAATGACTAAAGACTCCATATCTGCTGGATGAAGTACAACAATGTGAAAAAACATCAGCAAGATGTGTGAACTGTTGGAATAATACCTTAAATACAATTAATGTGTGTGTGTGTGTGTGTGTGTGTGTGTGTGTGTGTGTGTGTGTGTGTGTGTGTGTGTGTGTGTGTGTGTGTGTGTGTGTGTGTGTGTGTGTGTGTGTGTGTGTGTGAAGTTATGGGAAAGTACGTGTCTCCTGGTCTGTGGAATGTAAAATAAGACTGTTGGCCTATAATGTGCTGTTTTCACTGTTATAGAAATATAAAGTGTGAACCCATAGTCATATTCGTAGCTATTTACATTTGACAGATAAATATTAAGGTAATGACATTTTTTATCGTTGTATTATATTGTATGTATAAAGTAACCAGAGGAGCCAGACGATAAGGAAAGCAGGCTGGGATGAGGGGGGGGGGGGGGGGGGGGGGGACAGGGGGCTGCGAGGTAAATTGAAAGTGCCGGGGATTTTAATCCATTAAGAACGGGAAAGCATCTGTGTCATTTTAAGATTTATTTGGTCTATGAGCTTGTAGATCTGCTATTTTTTATTTTACGTTTTTGAAAAAAAAAAGTTCAAATATATATTTCTATACTATTTAAACTCAAATCATTGCTTCTGGGGATTCTACAAATGTCTTCTAAATCCTAACAGTTTTTAAACTTTGATATACAGGTTGCTATATATCAGTGGTTCTCAAAAAATGTTCATGTCCAGGAGCCCCAAAATGATATCTATTTGTCCACGGACCCCCATCTCAAAATATTGTGTTCCAGGGACCCCCAGAAACAAAGATCTTAGTTACAAAATCAAATATTTCACAATTTTTCAAATATAGCAGATCTACAAGCTCATATATGAGCTTGTAGATCTGCTATATTTCCCCCCAAAAAAAAATAAAAATGTGTGGAAATCTTTGAATACATATACATTTTTAACTCCAATATTTGCTTCTGGGGGTCCCTGGAACAAAATATTTTGAGATGGGGGTCCGTGGCCAATTACATATCATTTTTGGGGTCCTTGACATCGCAACCAAACAACAAAAATGATATGCTTTTAGCCGCAGACCCCCATTTACAAATATTTTGTTCCAGGGATGACCCCCAGAAGCAAAGATTTTAGTTTAAAAAAATCACTGTAAAATAATATATATAATCAAAGATTTGCAACAAGAAAAAAGAAACAAAATGTAAAAAAAAATGAAGATCTACAAGCTCTGAGCTTGTAGATCTGCTATTTTTTAATGGCCCAAAGTATAACATAATAGTTATACTGTAGCTACAAATCTTCAAAATGACACAGATGTGTTACCGGTCTTAATGGTTTAACCCTTTAAGACCTGAAGAAGCATCTGTGTCACTTTTTGATTTGAGCTAAAAAGCATTATTTTACACTTTGGCTATTCAAAAATAGCAGATCTACAAGCTCATAGCGCGGCACCGAGTGCCGCGCTACGAGCTTGTAGATCTGCTATTTTTGAAAAATCTTGAAAATGTGTGCAAATCTTTTAATATATATTGTTTTAAAGCGAACATTTTGAACTTGAATCTTTGCTTCCGGGGGTCCCTGGAACATATATTTTTAGATGGGGGTCCGCGGCCAAATACATGTCATTTTGGGCGTCCTTGACATGGAAAAAACAACCACTGATATTATGGCGACATAAGTTTAAAAAAAAACAGAAGCAAAGATTTGAGTTACAAATGTTCGCTTTTGTAACTCAAATCTCAAGATTTGCAAAAAAAAAATAACGATTTTTCTAAAATAGCAGATCTACAAGCTCATAGTGCGGCACTCGGTGCCGCGCTATGAGCTTGTATATCTGCTATTTTTGAATAGCCAAAGTGTAAAATAATGCTTTTTTTTAGCTCAAATGAAAAAGTGACACAGATGCTTCTTCAGGTCCAAATGCTAGCAGGGGTTATCGGCAGCAAGAAACAATCTGAATTCTTTATGGGAGCGACTTATTATCCGGACACAAAGGAGGTGCGGTCACGCTTGGCGGAGGGCACGCAGGATAAAACAAGATCATAAAAGGCCACAGCCAAAACTTTTTAAACCTGTAGCAATACCTTTTAGCACCTTGTTTCCTGGGACAAGCCTTTTTTCATATATATATATATTTCTAACCCATTCAATCTGGGAACGTGTGTCATTTTAAATTTGAGCTACACAACCATTATTTTATACTTATGCTATTCAAAAAATTGCAGATATACAAGCTCATAGCGCGACACAGAGTGCCGTGCTATGAGCCTGTAGATCTGCCATTTTTTGAAACATCTAGAACATTACATTTTGTGCAAATCTTTGAATATATATTTTTTAAAAGTGAAAACTTTTAACTCAAATATTTGCTTCTGGTCTGGAGGTCCCTGGAACAAAATGTTTTACAAATGTTTGCTTTAGAAATATATATATATATATATATATATATATATATATATATATATATATATATATATATATATATATATATATATTCAAAGATTTGCACAAATTTTCACGATTTTTCAAAAAATAGCAGATCTACAAGCTCATAGCGCGGCACCGAGTGCCACACTATGAGCTTGTATATCTGCTATTTTTGAATAGCCAAATAAAACTAAAATGACAAGAGATGCGTTCCCGAATTGAAGGGGTTAACACTCTCTGGAATAAAAACAAAAGTACAACCTCTGGCTCTGATACTGCCTTGGAGATGATTGCTTATGAAGTTGGACAAATCTCTGCATTGCAGTGTAGAAGGCATTATTAAATATATACTGTAAGTGCAAATGTGTTTTCTGTTCTTTTATCGCTCACTTTAACAATTGTAAAGGGTTCTTTTTGGCTTACGTTACATAACGATGCAGCACAAAAGCAAAGCCAAGAGCATGAAATAGAAATATCTACTGTACTGATTGTCCATCACATTACAGTGGTATAGGAATCCCACAACTGGGCAGCAGGGGGAGGGGGGGTGATCTATGTTGTAATTTGACGTCTAGATCGGTGGTTCTCAAAGTGGGGTCCGGGGAACCCAGGGGTCCTTAGGGGAGGGGTTCCAGGGGGTCCCCAGCAAAAGTAGTTAAAAAAAAACAGGAGACCTGGTTCTGCCAGACCTAAGCCGGACTTCACATGACGTGTCAGCCTGTGTCTTACAGTATAAATACCATCTGTATTTGTACTGTGACATCATAGTGATGTCATGAGTAGTCTATGCCTATTTACTCATGCTGAAGAAACCTAACCACAGACGGACATACCATGTATGGACCAAATGGTGGCAAAGGCTCATGTAGGACATACCTTTCAGGTCTGGCAAAAAACAAGTGTGAATGAGTGAATGGTAATTAAAAAATCACACCTGTGTGAAGGTAGCGGCGCCTTTGATATATTTTGTCATAGATATGTGTTTCTACTAGAGAAACAATATTAAATCTCTGTAAATGTATTTCAAGGCTTCCAGTGGCACTAAATAGTGCCATTGGAAGCGAATCACCAAATGCATTCCAAGGTAAGTGGCAAAAACTGATCTGTCATAGCTGATAGAGTGGGTACCTAAAAAATAAACTTTGTGTGTGCGTGTGTATAAATGTGGTACCAGAAAGATATGTATGTGTTATGAAATAATCTATACAATTTATAAGCTGTACCCAGAGTGTTTATGTTCCGGACTTTTACAGTTTATATAAACCATCTAATTTTGTATTCATGATATAATATTGATGTCATGAATAGTTCCCTTGCCTGACCAATCAGAACGTTGACGGGCCTGACCAATCAGAACGTTGACGGAAAAGCCAGGTATAGAGCAGGACCATCGCCGTTAAAAATACATACAAAAAAAGAAGGGGGAAAAGCATGAGAAAATAAAAATATATACAAAAAAAAACATGAGAAAATACAAATATATACAAAAAAAAAACATGAGGAAATAAAAAATAAACCTTGACATCATAGTGATGTCATGAATAGTCCCCTTGCCTGACAAATCAGAACCTTGACAGGCCTGACCAATCAGAACCTTGACGGGCCTGACCAATCAGAACCTTGACGGGCCTGACCAATCAGAACCTTGACGGGCCTGACCAATCAGAACGTTGACGGAAAAGCCAGGTATAGAGCAGGACCATCGCCGTTAAAAATACATACAAAAAAAGGGGGAAAAGCATGAGAAAATAAAAATATATACAAAAAAAAACATGAGGAAATAAAAAATAAACCTTGACATCATAGTGATGTCATGAATAGTCCCCTTGCCTGACAAATCAGAACCTTGACAGGCCTGACCAATCAGAACGTTGACGGACCTGACCAATCAGAACGTTGGCGAGCCTGACCAATCAGAACGTTGACGGACCTGACCAATCAGAACGTTGGCGAGCCTGACCAATCAGAACGTTGACGGACCTGACCAATCAGAACGTTGGCGAGCCTGACCAATCAGAACGTTGACGGACCTGACCAATCAGAACGTTGGCGAGCCTGACCAATCAGAACGTTGACGGACCTGACCAATCAGAACGTTGGCGAGCCTGACCAATCAGAACGTTGGCGAGCCTGACCAATCAGAACGTTGACGCAAAAGCCAGGTATAGAGGGCTAATATCCGCTCTATACCTAAAGGTATAGAGCGGCTAGCGCCGCTAAAAACAATTACCTATCATTTTTATAATGGACAATTTACTTTTCGGGCAAGTGGGCAAAACCTGTACTTGCCCAACAGGTAAGTGCCTCTGAGACCTTAGTGTCAACCCCTGGTGTGTGTGTGTGTGTGTGTGTGTGTGTGTGTGTGTGTGTGTGTGTGTGTGTGTGTGTGTGTGTGTGTGTGTGTGTGTGTGTGTGTGTGTGTGTGTGTGTGTGTGTGTGTGTGTGTGTGTGTGCGTGTGTGTGTGTGTGTGTGTGTGTGTGACTAACTAAATAACAGCGAGCTCCCCGACCCCCCCCCACTGCCCCAGCTACACTGCAGTCATACAATCCTATTATGACAATAAGTGTAAAAATCAAAGGCATAATG
The DNA here is from genome assembly GCF_963454915.1 of Gymnoscopelus microlampas. Taxonomy (NCBI): domain Eukaryota; kingdom Metazoa; phylum Chordata; class Actinopteri; order Myctophiformes; family Myctophidae; genus Gymnoscopelus; species Gymnoscopelus microlampas. The sequence continues at coordinate 50,778,808 of NC_139953.1, read as the reverse complement.
AAGAGCTCCCACCCCCACCTTGGCACAGAGATGTGCCACCACCTGAACCAACATTCTTCCCTAACACAGAGCACTTTAATGTTGAGGAGGTACAGGCTGTGTTTTACATGGCCTTCCTAACAATAAAGCCAGCGGTATAGATGGGGTGACATACGAGACCCTTAAAGCCACGCAGTCATGCCAGATCTTAACATCCATCTTTAATGTCTGTTTGGAGAATAAAAGAGTACCAGACACATGGAAGGGAGCTTTAATCCACCGCATCCCCAAGAAAGACAATATCCCTGAGGATTTAACAACATGGAGAGACATATCTCTCCTGCCTACCATCTACATGAAGTGCATACTCGCCAGAGTCCTCCCCTGGTTGGTGGATGCTGACATCTTGTCCACCAAGCAGAAGGCCTATATCAACAGGCAGGGTATGAATGAACATGTTTTCTGCCTTAAAACAGGGATAGATGACTTTAAACATGAGTCCTGCAAACTGTATTCAGTGTTTCTTGATTTCAGGGATGCCTTTGGAACATTAACTCACAATGTCATGATTAGATCTTTGGAGGAAATACAGCTACCCCAACTATTTATTGACATAGTGAAAGATGTTTACAGAGACTCCTTTATTCAAGTAATTTGTGGAAAACAACTAACACAACCAACACCTCTACAGATAGGCATTAAGACTGGCTGCCCATGGAGCGCAGTAAATTTCATAATTGCCACTAACCAATGGATAAAGTGGATGTGTGAATGTGCCCCCCATGGTGTAATCTCCCCCAACCCTGTACAGGGCTATGCAGATGACATTTCATTAGCCTCTAGAGAAGAGCACCATTAAGACCATGCTCGCCAGGACAGATACGTTTCTAGAATGGTCAGGCCTAGAGGTTAAAAACACGAAATGTGCCGTTTTGTATGAGAGGAGAAGTGGCGGGAACAGGTGGTATCACTCGAGAACAGATACACCCCCAGTGTTTACAATAGCATCGGAACCTATACGTGTGTACTCCCTTCACGAGACATACAATTACCTAGGACATAAAATTAACATCGCAGGTGAATGGCAAGAGCAAGTTGACAACATCCTGTCTGAGTATACAGCTAGGCTGGACCTGGTTGACAGATGTCCACTGCCCCTGTCCATGAAGCTGGAAGCTGTCAGACAGGTGGCGCTTTCCAAAGTACCAAGTTCCAAACACCTGTTCTCCAATGTCCACATCAAACAAAAGGTACTGTATGAGATGAACAACAAAACTGTGAGCCTGGTGCGAAAATGGTTTGAACTCAATTCACACAGTACACGCGACATTATCTTTCCTCCACAGTGGGAGGGAGGATTGGGGCTGCCAAACGTGGAATGGATTTACACCAGCATGCGGATTTCACATCTTCTGAAAATGCTGAATAACAATGACAAGGATATCAGGGAGCTGGCTCGATCCTCCCTGTTCCTGGACCTCAGGAGGCGTAAGGTCCCACTGGCCAGGGAGTCAGAGCCCCATTTCCTCGGATTCAGGAGGAAACCCAGCGGAAAACTCGACACCCGTTCCGCTGGTTTTGGTGTCTGGTGGTCGGACTGGCCAGACCTGAACGACCTCTGTGTCCGCACTGGAGTGTCGTTAGAGTGGGTGCGGTCTGACTCAGAGACTGTGAGGGTCTCAGAGGACATTACAACTGACCCCCTCACCCAGGGCAGGGCAACAGTCACCTATGCTGGTCACAGTCACCTGCTAACAGCTACAGGTGCCAGACGAGTCCTCATGGATCTACACCAACATCAACAACAACAACACTGGACTGGACTAAAACTCCAAGGGAAACTCGCCTGTCTTCCCTATGCTGATCACTCTGTCTCACACTCATTCCTTAAGAACACTGCACTCAATGAGGACATCATCACATTCACTATAAAAGCCAGACTACAAGTCCTTCCCACCAGACTCAACCTTTCCATATGGTTTCCCACCAGTCAAGCTCCTCATTGTCTGCACCACACCACAGAACAGATCACTGAAACACTGTCACACATCTTGAATGGCTGTTATGCGTACAAAGAGATGTACATTGCACGCCACGATAGAATAGTGGAACTCATCTCAAAGGACATATCAAAAAATCATGCACCCTCAGTGAGAATGTACAAACATTTCCTGTTCATTTCAGAGAGGTGTTTGTATTAGAGATAGCCTGCACCTTTGACCCTAGCCTAGAGGAGGCCTTTATGACCAAGGTCATTAAATACCAACCACTTCTACATACCATCTCAGAGCTGTGCTATAGGTGCAGACTATTTGTTTTTATATTTGGCAGCCTAGGACAATATACCCACAGACTGGTTGTTAGAGGGTTAACTTCCAACAACTTGGGATGCCCAAAAAGGAGGCAAAAAGGTTGGCAAAGTTCTGCTATAATTGGCAGCCGCCACATATGGCGGAGACGCTGTTATACTTATACCCATAGAGAAACTGAGTGACATGCTTATTGTATCATGAAGACGTATTCCATGATTTTGTGATGTAATCTCACTGCACCTTTAATATTTGTGTCCTTGTATACTCTCCTTTGTGTGGACATAAATAAATGGTTAAAATGTGTGTGTGTGTGTGTGTGTGTGTGTGTGTGTGTGTGTGTGTGTGTGTGTGTGTGTGTGTGTGTGTGTGTCATCTTGGCAGAGGTTGAGCCCTCACACACCCAGTGACTTTACAACAGAGTCTAAAAAGTAATCAAATCCTTTCCCGTCCAAAATGACATTAATCTGCCAGAATTATTTATGATTTTTTGCAGTTGTCTGCCAGAGATTTTTCATTGAAAAAACAAAAGTACTCAGGAGCCGAGATACAGAATTTTTAAGTTTTAAGTTAACAAGGAAGTGGATAGGAGTCTAGATCTTTGAAAAATCATATCGCCTTGGTCTTTGGGTCAAATTAAGATATATTAAATAAAACACCTGCAGACTTTTGTCACAGGTGCTGTGGTTCCCTACTAGTCCCTGACCGACGTGTGAAAACACTAGAATGCAGCCCTGCCAGTAGCTTACATACTGACATTTAGCCTTAGTGAACGGTCAAAGCTTAGCTTAGCACAGGGGTGATGCAACTCTGATGATGCAGAGGACCACTATATTTACACTCACTACAGAGACACATTACATATACTGTCTGTTTAATGATGTAGAGGACCACTATATTTACACTCACTACAGAGACACATTACATATACTGTCTGTTTAATGATGTAGAGGACCTCTATATTAACACACTCACTACAGAGACACATTACATATACTGTCTGTTTAATGATGTAGAGGACCTCTATATTAACACACTCACTAGCTATTCACTAGCTATTCACCAAAACAAAGAGTTTTTTTAATGGAGCTGAGAGTCTACTGTACTTAGTGGGAACACTCTGAACCCTCCACCTCACGTCTAAAACACACTTTATGACCAGAAAATAAAATGTTTCACCGGAGGGAAGAATCTCAATAGGAAAATACCATTGACCAGATCAATAGAGGGCGCAGTGGAGTAACCAAAAACATGTTTTCCTTCCGGTGAAATAATGTATTTTCTGGTCATAAAGTGTGTTTTAGACGTGAGGTGGAGGGTTCACAGTGTTGCCACTAAGTACAGTAGACTCTCAGCTCCATAAAACACTCTTTGTTTTGGTGAATAGCTAAAGTGTATATTTTATTTTGACTAAAGACTAGAGGCTGCTCTACCGCGGTGTGAGGAGACAGAATGTAAAGTAACATAGTAGCGTTTAGGAGAACTCCTTCTAACGCTATGGAGCAGAGCTAACATACAGTTTTATTATAAACATTATATTCTTACCAGGTTGCAGAGTGTAGTTTACAGTTGGTTGTTCAATGTAAAGTTCACTGGTTACTAAAGTCCTGTTTTAAAGTTCATACTTAGTAATAAAAGTGTTTCTATAAGTTTAAAAACAATACTGGGTTATAAAGTAACAAAAAACAAAAACAAGGCGCGTCTCTTCCTGACTTTACAGCTGAGTGGGCGGGGCTTAGAGAGAGAGAGAGAGAGAGAGAGAGAGAGAGAGAGAGAGAGAGAGAGAGAGAGAGTCTGTCAGTCTGTCTTTTAGAATAGTGAAGATGTGATCTTTAAGACCTACTGTCCACTCTGTTATTAAATGTGATCTTTAAGACCTACTGTCCACTCTGTTATTAAATGTGATCTTTAAGACCTACTGTCCACTCTGTTATTAAATGTGATCTTTAAGACCTACTGTCCACTCTGTTATTAAATGTGATCTTTAAGACCTACTGTCCACTGTTATTAAATGTGATCTTTAAGACCTACTGTCCACTCTGTTATTAAATGTGATCTTTAAGACCTACTGTCCACTCTGTTATTAAATGTGATCTTTAAGACCTACTGTCTGTCCACACATACAACAGTATTCATAATCTCTCAAGAACAGATTCTGCACTGAGGAGGAACGAACAGCAGAGATCGCTGTTTTTCCTTTTCAGTTGTCTCTGCGTTCCGAGATTGCAGTATTGTATTGTATTGTATGTAGGCTAAGCTTAGGCTTCAGCCTACACCTTTTGGTCTGTGTATTACCATCATTATTATTTATTATTTATTACTATTACTACTATTATTGTAATTATTATTGATGGGGGAAAAAAGAGAGTGAAAAGAAGAGTGTATGTATATAACTGCCTTACAGACCAAATAAAATCTTATCTAATCTTATCTAAAATCTAAATTCATGACATGACATAGTCTGTCCTCATGCTATGTTCATTTTGTCCACTGGAGGACGACACATACCGTGGAATCAAACCAGAGTCGACCTGCGGGTTTAACAACATGTACCAATGTCTGACTTTATGAGAGTTACAAATAAATAAATACAATAATCAGTGTTTAATCTCTGAACATGTGTAATGAGGGCTTGGTGCAGCTGTTAAGTAACTCATATTCCACCATCTCCGAATGCTATAAATTTGATTATTTTGGGGGTTCCCAGTTCAAATACGATTTTTTTGGGGGTCCCCAGTTCAAATATAATTATTTTGGGGGGTCCCCAGTTCCCCCCCCCCCCCCCCCCCCCCATATTGCCTTGAACTGTCAGCCCTTGTATTTCTCCAAACATGTACAAATGCTAAATATAAGATGCTTACTCGCTTTTCCCAAATGTTAACTAAGTGTCCGCTGTGTTTGTGCAAATGTATTAGTCCATATTATTCTATAAAGAAGTGTTTTAATCCCGGCTGTGGCCGAATGCCATTTACCTACCTCGTTTACTTACTGTTTATATTGAGTGTAATTCTAGCTTTCACCGGATGCGCCCCCTGACTACCACCCATAGGGAACGATCCATCAGAATCGGCCACAGACGGGATTAAAACACTTCTCAATCGTAAAATATGTACTAATACATTCCACAAATACTTCGTAAACCTATGTAACATTTGGGACAAGCGGGTAAAGCACATTATATTTAGCATTTGTACATGTTTGGAGAAATACAGGCTTTACTGGCGACATTTCAGGAAAATCTGGGGGGGTGGAGCTAAAACTCTCATAGAGATAAAACAAAATAATGTATAGATCGATCAAATACATTTACGTAGTATTGATCTAAGGATAAGACTACCTGTGATCCTAGTTCACTGAGGCTCCCAATAATATACAATAATTATGCAATACATCAAATGCATATCAATCAATCAATCAAAGTGTATTTATATAGCACGTTTCATACATCAAGTGCAGTTCAATGTGCTTCACAGAATAGGTTTAAAAATAAAGATGAAAAAACCCCGGAGGAAAACAGCAAAAAAAAAAGGAAAAAGAAAACATTTAGAATAAGACTAGGAAAAACAAGAAATTAATAAACAATAATAATAGTAAGGCAAAGCATAACAGATATATATGTGTACACATAGGACACCTAGGTAAAAGCAATACTAAACAGGTGTGTCTTAAGATTTCTTTTAAAAATGTCGACTGATTCGGTGACCCTCAGGGCCTCCGGCAGGCTGTTCCAGAGGCTAGGACCATAGTAGCAAAAAGCTGCTTCCCCATGCCTTTTTGAGCTAGCCTCCGGAACATCTAGGACGTTGGTTCTCAAAGTGGGGTCCGGGGACCCCCAGGGGTACTTGAGGGGGTTCCAGGGGGTCCCCAGCTAAATGATGGATAGGAACCAAATGGACCCTTATGGGTCTGTAACTCTGAGAGTGTACAAATGGAACCAAATGGGCCCTTATGGGTCTGTAACTCTGAGAGTGTACAAATGGAACCAAATGGGCCCTTATGGGTCTGTAACTCTGAGAGTGTACAAATGGAACCAAATGGGCCCTTATGGGTCTGTAACTCTGAGAGTGTACAAATGGAACCAAATGGACCCTTATGGGTATGTAACTCTGAGAGTGTACAAATGGAACCAAATGGACCCTTATGGGTCTGTAACTCTGAGAGTGTACAAATGGAACCAAATGGACCCTAACGGGTCCATTTGGTTCCATTTGTACACTCTCAGAGTTAAATTAACATTGATTTTACAAAATGAATTGGGGTCCCAGAGGTATAAATGCCATTAAATGGGGGTCCGTAGCCCTAAAGCATGTCAAACTGGGGGGTCCTTGAAATTAAAATGGTTGAGAATCGCTGCTATAGAGCCGTAAAAATCTTCTCTTATGGGGGTCCATGGCTTATCTTTTCAAATGGGGGTCCACGAGCTAATAAGTGTCAATTTGGGGGTCCTTGACAAGAAAAAGTTTGAGAACCACTGATCTAGGAGACCGGTGCCAGAGGACCTAAGGGTTCTGCATGGGAACATACCAGGAAATCATTTCAGACAGGTAGGCCGGAGCACCTCCATGTAATGATTTAACAACCAATAAAAGGACCTTAAAATCAATTGTAAAACTAACAGGCAGCCAGTGGAGGGATTTTAAAATAGGTGTAATGTGTGTCTCTCCGTCTGGTCTTTGTCAGCACACGTGCAGCTGTGTTCTGAACGAGCTGCAACAGACTGACTGCTTTTTTTGGGGAGACCAGACAGGAGAGCATTGCAGTGGTCAAGCCTGCTAGTAATAAAACAGTGCATTCATTGACTGGATTATATCACAGGTTTTGTAGCATTGTGTAGGAATATTCTGTCCTTAAATGTAATTAATGAATGTAGGAATATATACTGTATGTATTTGGCCCCCTCATGTGTAAAATAAATAAATAACATGAATTCATATTTATACATTTTTAAAAGGTGCACAGAAATACCAATATATATATTTATATATTGTGTAACATCTACACCTGTGATATCTATTTTGTATTTTATATTTTTTACAAAACATATTTTCATTTGTAATTTATATTTTTTAATGTTCCATATTTTCTTTTTCTTTTTTATTATAAAGATATATATATCAATTTTAAAAATATTTTTGAAAGTAGCAGATCTACAAGCTCACAACGTAGATCTGCTATTTTCGCACAGCCTCACGTATACAGGGAGAACAGGCCCAAAACGGCTTATAATAAGCAGACATGGCAACACTGACACAAGGTCTGCACCATAGACTGTCTGCACGAGCTGCTGCTGGGCGGGGCCCCCGGCCTGATGGACAGCGGCCACGGGCCAATCGGACTCCGTCACATGGTCTCGAACCTTGTCAGTCCCGGTGCTGTCGGCCAATAGGATCCCTCTATGTGTGAGTGAGCGTGACTGTTACTTTGAACATAGGGTATCTTTTTGCCTTTTGTTTAGATAGATTTGCCCTTTCTTATATAAACCTTTTGATTTATTTTGATATAAAACACACATGTGTTTAATTTATTGAGTAATTATTTGTATTCATTTAGAAAATAAATAGTTCATGTTTAACTTGATATGAAACACAAATGTGTTTAATTTATTATTTTATTATTTGTATTTAATTATAATTTTAATTACATTTTACATTTGATACGAAACACTGTGTGTTCTATTTTACTTTAAATAATAATAATCATATTTATTTATTTTTATATTAAAATGCCTTTTTAGTTTCATCATCAAATCATTTTATAATAACTTATTATAAAATGTTTAATGTCACTGTAGAGACAGAACGCTTGTAGCTGTGTGTGTTGGTAATAATAAGCTAACAGCGCCTCGCAACGCGAGGCACTGTGAGCGCTGTGAGCTTGTAGATCTGCTATTTTCACAACGCTTGCCTCTTTCTTATATTATTTGACAATTAGGCCAAAGTCTGACCAGTTATTTAATAGTATAATAATAGTATAGTTAGTTGATTACTTTTGAACCACATTCCAAAAGTGCCTTAACATGTCGGTACAAGGCAATAAAATACCCTATGTATGCTGGAGGTAAACCTGTAAACCCTGACCCTAACCCTAAAACCGAAATAAAGTAAAGGAAAAAAAGTGCCAAAACCCACCCAAACCCGCACATTTTTCGACCCGAAACCGAAAGAATCGCGCGCGCGAACGGGACGCATGCACGCGCGCTGCGAGCGCGTGCATGCGTCAAGCGGATTCCCCCCGACGCTGACGGAACACAGCTCTCAGCCCCCCTGGCTATTAAGTACTTCCCGCGCGCCTGCAATATAACTTATATATATCAATTTATCCCCTGAGCAAGCAGACAGACAGACAGACAGACAGATAAGCACACGCACACACACACACACACACACACACACACACAATGATGGTAATTACCCCAATAATTTACACACAAAGAGCGAGTGTGTGTGTGTGTGTGTGTGTGTGTGTGTGTGTGTGTGTGTGTGTGTGTGTGTGTGTGTGTGTGTGTGTGTGTGTAAGGTTGCAGGAAACTATGCCCATATATGGAGTCATATGTTTAATATGTGGGCATAGATGACTGACATAAAACAGCCCTGGGTAGGCCACCTGGCATGGTGAAGATATGCACATGATATCTAGTTTTATAGTTATTACTAGGGTAGGCCATCTGGCATGGTGAAGATATGCACATTATATCTAGTTTTATAGTTATTACTAGGGTAGGCCACCTGGCATGGTGAAGATATGCACATTATATCTAGTTTTATAGTTATTACTAGGGTAGGCCACCTGGCATGGTGAAGATATGCACATTATATCTAGTTTTATAGTTATTACTAGGGTAGGCCACCTGGCATGGTGAAGATATGTACATTATATCTAGTTTTATAGTTATTACTAGGGTAGGCCACCTGGCATGGTGAAGATATGTACATTATATCTAGTTTTATAGTTATTACTAGGGTAGGCCACCTGGCATGGTGAAGATATGTACATTATATCTAGTTTTATAGTTATTACTAGGGTAGGCCACCTGGCATGGTGAAGATATGCATATTATATCTAGTTTTATAGTTATTACTAGGGTAGGCCATCTGGCATGGTGAAGATATGTACATTATATCTAGTTTTATAGTTATTACACAGAATGACAGATCAATGCTTTCTAATAATTCTCGGCTGTGGTTGATAATATTTGTAGTTCATTAAAACACTGACGCTTCTAAACAAATACAAATGTAATCCATATCAGAGATATTGTTTCTACATCCATATAATTCATCTGTCAATATTTGATCTCATGGCTGAGAGAGTCTGGCTGCGTTCATATTTCTGCTGTTTTTATCAATAATATAATAATATAATGATAAACTACAATATGGATTCTTTTTACAACAAGAAACATAAAGATGTTTCATTGTGTTTTGATGGATGATAGTTACACACACACACACACACACACACACACACACACACACACACACACACACACACACACACACACACACACACACACACACACACACACACACACACACACACACACACACACACACACACACACACACACGTATGGACTGTGGAGATTGTACGAGAGAGAAAAAAAAGAAAAGGAAATGGAGAGATTGTAAAACTAAAAAGTGATTGGTCGTTCTGATGTTATTGCTGATGAGTTCTGATCCGGCTATTACTGAAGTGTCTCTGCTTATGAGCTCTATTTGTTGTTGTATTTGATGATTACTTACTGATTGAAGGTCAACAGTTGAGTTACGGGTTTATGCTAGCCTACAGCTCCACCTTGTGGACGTTCTGAGCCTGTGACATAATGTATACCTTTTACCTTGGCTGTGATATCTCCTGCATTCTGTGAAGACACAGCATTAAGACACAGCATTAAGACACAGCATTAAGACACAGCCTGACTTGCCTCGTTTATGAGGCTTAATCAGGATTTATAGGCCAAGGGTAGGCTGAGAGGTGGACATTGCTCTTGTCTTTGTATGTCTTTATGTATGTATTTTGTATTGTGTTTGTTTTTCTTGTGTCATGTCAAATGTGTGAACTGTTTATTGTTGCATACATGGCTGCTGGGTCGCAAGACAAATTTCAGTGTGAACTGACAATAAAGTATTATCGTATACATCTACAGCAGTGAGACACCATAGAAGCAAGTTGTCGCCTTGCTAAACTAATGGCCTAAGTCATTTTTTAAAAGTTTTTCAGGAAAAATAAAAAACTGATCCAAAACAAAACTATATGATATTTCTTAATCATTTCACCCAAAATGTTTATAACAAATTATGACTATTTAGATAGAAATAACACTGTCTGTCAGTTATGAAACATAAGAGATTTAAATAGGATTAAATCTGATTTAGGCCAAATGATTTTTGCCTAAGTCAAAATCCTTTGCCAATTCTTTTGGCCTAAGTCACAAAACAAATGACTTAGCCAAAAAAAAGGCCTATTTTCACACTAGGGAGTTGATTTGATTGCTTGATTGAAATTTGTATTAGGCAAAAGAATGTAAAACAACACAGTTACGGTGATTTATAATACTTTTGTCTAAAAGGTCCGACCGTTATACTAAATGTTAGGCCATTATACTCAAAGAGGAGTGAACAGCATGATCCTTTTCAATTAGTAGATGGGTGATTTTACCAGAGGTGGTCAGTGTCATGAGGAGCTGATTTAGGCAAAAATATATATTTTAAAAAAAAATGACTTAGGCCATTAGTTTAGCAAGATGACGAAGTCTGTCAAAATAGCTTTTCACAGGCAGTGAAAAGGTGGTTGTAGAAATATTAAGAAGGAGACCTTATGTTTACTGTGGAGAAATGCATGTGATAGATATGTAACTTAAACTACCAGCCAAGAGCAGCATGAAGAGATGTTTGACTTTTTAAAGGTTAGTTAATGATATAATAACTGTCTGAACTTTATTTAAACAGATATTTTATGAGTTGGAAAACACACACGCACGCACGCACGCACACACGCACGCACGCACACACGCTCGAGTTGTTCGTAACAATACTACTACAGCTTTTTATCTCCTACCAGGACCTCTAGTACTGATGGTTTTATGTCCTACCAGGACCTCTAGTACTGATGGTTTTATCTCCTACCAGGACCTCTAGTACTGATGGTTTTATGTCCTACCAGGACCTCTAGTACTGATGGTTTTATGTCCTACCAGGACCTCTAGTACTGATGGTTTTATGTCCTACCAGGACCTCTAGTACTGATGGTTTTATGTCCTACCAGGACCTCTAGTACTGATGGTTTTATGTCCTACCAGGACCTCTAGTACTGAGAGAGAGAGAGAGAGAGAGAGAGTGAGAGAGAGAGAGAGAGAGAGAGAGAGAGAGAGAGAGAGAGAGAGAGAGAGAGAGAGAGAGAGAGAGAGAGAGAGAGAGAGAGAGAGAGAGAGAGAGTGAGAGAGAGAGAGAGAGAGAGAGAGTGTCCATCCGTCCGTCGTGTAGTGTAGCGCCCAGGATCACTTAGATAATTGGCACCGGGTGAAAAAAAATAAGGGTTACAAAATCCTCTATAGAGGAAACATAAACATAGAGTCTATGTAACAAACATGTTGTTTTTATGTTTCCTCTATGTCATAGAGGAAACATAAACAACATGTTTGTTGTCATTGTTGAGGATTTGTGGCTCAGAGGCTGATTCACACGGTGATGTCATGTAGTTATGAGGCAGATAGTATACTTTTACTCAACTACATTTATTTGAAAACTGTAGTTACTAGTTACTTTGTAGATTTTGATTATTATTACAAAACGTACATTAATAAAAATAATAAAGAATATAGAATTGTAAATCCATGCAACCTCAACCAACAAAAACAAAACATAAATCCATCTGCAGTAAATTACATCTTTACAACGTTGCTTGTGTTTTCATTCACAGCTTGAGTAAGACAAGGGCACTTCAGAGTAGGCCAACACAGTAAAAACCTCAATGTTAATTTAATGCGTCTGAGAGTACAAATGTAACCAAATGGACCCGCTGCCTTTGAGGGCCATGAGATGTGAAGTGAGCCTGTTGCCTTTCCATAGCAGACCTTCTCACAACAACGCATTGCAGCGTACTGTTGTGAGCGTTCAGAAAGGCATTGTAAATCACAGATGAATACAATGTCGGCTTTGAAAACACTGGCCGACTTTTTATGACTTTATGACTTCATGTCTCTGAAGCCTCAGTCCCTCTGAGGGAGCAGAACATCGGTAGCGTTAGCATGTAGCTAACAAAGTATCACACACAGTAGAATGTGACGTTTCCTTCCAAAAGTAATAAAACAAATCACCAATAAACGTTAACAGACTATAATCTATTACGACGCAAGCTGGTGGTCCAGGAGGTACGTCAGGAAGAGGAAGCAGGAAGGCGCGCAAAGGCTGTTGCGCAGGCAAAGCAAGGGCAGTGGATGGCATGGGAAGGAGTGGAGAAGAGGAAGATCTCCTGGAAAGATCTGTGGGAGATGGAGGCATTCAGGGCGAGCTTCACCATCAGGGCTGCCTACAACGTCTTACCTTCTCCTGCCAACCTAAGCCAGTGGTATGGCGAAGACCCCACGTGCCCCCTATGTCCAAGTCCAGCAACACTGAAGCACATCTTAGTGGGATGCAAGACCAGCCTCACCCAAGGTCGTTACACCTGGCGGCACAACCAGGTGCTAAAGTGTCTTGCAGCAGTGCTGGAAAGTCGCCGGACAAGCGTGAACTCCCTTCCTCCCCCGTCATCCCGTTGGCAGCCAACACCATTTGTTCGGGAGGGCAAGGGTAAAGCAAGCAGCACCACCGCAAAACCAGACACTGGGCAGCTTGGCAGAGCACGGGACTGGAAGATGCTGGCAGACCTGGACACAAAACTCTGCTTCCCAGCTGAGATCGCATCCACCAACCTGCGGCCAGACCTGGTTCTGTGGTCAGCCTCGCTCAAGCTCGTTTTCATCATCGAACTCACTGTGCCCTGGGAGGGTGCAGTGGAGGAGGCCTACGAGCGGAAGATGCTGAGGTACGCCGATCTCGCAGCAGATGCTCAACAACAAGGCTGGAAAGCGAAGGTCTGCCCAGTGGAAGTAGGTTGCAGAGGGTTCGTAGCTACCTCAACATCTAGGCTACTCAGGGAGATGGGAGTACGAGGGAAGGCCCACCGGCAGGCGGTCAAGGACCTCTCCAGGGCTGCTGAAAAGGGGAGTCAGTGGCTGTGGATAAGGAAAAAGGACCCCACATGGGCCTTCAGATGAGTCGGTGACATCTAGTAGGGAGTGAACCTGGGACGCTGGGATTCACTGCTAAACCCTCTGGAGGTGTCGTGGGCTTGAAAGCGAAACATCCAAGAAGGAGGGCCTGCCCACCTGATGACCCAAACGGTGTCACCGCTCATCTGAAAACCCACAGTGTCTCATCGGTGCTTCGATTACCAACATCAATCCTACACAACAGGTATGCGGTCAGGCGCAAGCTTGGCTCAGGGAGGAGGACGCCCCTGCCATGCAGAGTCCACTGCACTTTGGATTATAACATCATTCCTGTGTTTCATGAAACTGATCATCTGGCGAACCAGTGACTGCTGTGAAAGCGCAGCTGGCGACAAGGGGAAGACCTTGCGACGGCATGGAGAGACAGCTGGCAGGAGGGAATAGACCCCAACGGGGCCGCCATGGGCTAGCTACCCGTGGCGGCGGGGTTCAGCACGAGTAGTGTATGAGTCCCACCCAAAATTGGCTACGAAAAGTTCTAAGAAGAAAACACCCCTTGAGCCTGCGAGAGCGGGGGCGGAAGATGGCTCGTCGGCAGACAACCCGGTAACGAACACAGGAACGGAAAAGACTACGAGATTGATGACCAGTATAACGAACACAGGAACGGAAAAGACCACGAGATTGAAGACCAGTATACCCGAGGCTTTGACAGCTAAAGCAGGACACACGCTCCAGAACTGCATATGTGGCTGGACAAAGGTTACCTCCACCCATGGCCTGAAGATACACCAGGGCAAGAAAGGGTGCCTAAAGAAGGGTCAACAGGGAAGTCGCATCGACAGCTACTTTTTGAGAAGCAGGTCGAGTCAGTCGACTGAAGTTCAGCAGCAGGACACACACCACAGTCTGCAGGACATCAACACCCCTGCCCCAGAGGAGGAGGAGGAAGGCACAGGAGAACAACCTGAATCCAATACATCACGACCACCGGCAGAGGAGAAGATCCAGGGGCGAAGGCCATTAGTAAAGTGGCCAAAGTCCTGCGACAAGACGCTGTGGAAGGAGGTTAACACTGATCTCTGCAACATCCTAGAAGGGATCAAAGGGACCACCATGAAGAAGTTGGAGAGAATGGGCAACCTAATCTATGCCTATGGAGCGGAGCGGTTTGGAGTGGCCGAAAGCAAACAATCTACTCCGTCAATTCCCACCAAGTCCAGAAGGCAGACAGAAATAGACCGACTTGTCAAGGAGAGAAGGCAGCTGAAGAAGCAATGGAGGAAGGCCACAGAGGAGGAGAAGGAAGGAATAAACGTGCTGCAGGAAGAGATTCAGAGCAGGCTTGCAACACTGAGGAGGGCTGAAAACCTCCTGAAGAAGCGCAGAAGGAAGGAGCATACAAGAACACGCTTCTACAAAGATCCTTTCAAATTTGTGAAGAGTCTCTTCACAAAAGAGAAGAGCGGAAGTCTCTCAGTGTCAAAGGCCACTCTGGAAGAACATCTGAAAAAGTCCTGCACAGATGACCGACACCAGGAAGAGGTTTCACTCCCATCTGACATGCCACCAGTTAATCCACCAGAGCACGAACTAGATATTAGTCCACCCAGATGGAGCGAAGTAGACAAAACCGTGCACAGAGCAAGGGCCGCATCAGCTCCAGGTCCCAACGGAGTTCCATACAGGCTCTACAAAAATGCACCGGATGTCCTGCGATTCCTCTGGAAGCTGATGAAAGTTGTGTGGCAGAAGAAGGAGATACCAACATCCTGGCGGAGAGCCGGAGGGATCCTGATCCCCAAGGAAAAGGACTCCTCAGAAATCGGCCAGTTCCGCCAGATCAGCCTTCTAAATGTCGAGGGAAAAATCTTCTTCAGTGTGGTCGCGCACAGACTGGCAGGATACCTACAGAGAAACAACCTGATTGACACGTCAATCCAGAAAGCAGGTATCTCAGGCTTCTCAGGGTGTGTGGAACACGCCAGTGTGATCTGGCATCAGATCCAGGTCGCCAAGAGGGAGAAAACAGACCTCCACGTGGTGTTCCTGGATCTCGCCAACGCTTTTGGCTCAGTTCCTCACAACCTCCTGTGGACAGCCTTCAACTACTTCAGGGTTCCACCAGCTCTCACATCACTTGTCAAGGCCTACTTCCAGGATGTCCAGCTCTGTGTGACAACAACAGAGTTTACCACATCATGGCAGCATCTGGAAGTGGGAATCATGGCCGGCTGCACCATCTCCCCACTAGCCTTCACCCTGGCCATGGAGGTCATCATCAGGGCCTCTCGATGGGTGGTTGGAGGACAGCGAATAAAACCTGGGCTGAGGCTGCCGCCAATTAGAGCCTACATGGACGACCTTACAACACTCACCATGACCAAGGCTTGCACTGTACGGCTACTGGGAAAGCTCCAGGAAAACATTGAGCTGGCTCGCATGAAGATCAAGCCGTCCAAGTCCAGAAGCATCTCCATTGTCAAGGGGAAGCTGGTAGACCACCGCTTCCACATTGGCGAGGAACCCATTCCAACGGTCACCGAGAAGCCTGTGAAAAGCCTAGGTCGCTGGTATGACGCCTCCCTCAAAGACAAAGAGCAAGTAGAGCAGCTCAGGAAGGAGGTAGCCAACGGCCTGGAAAACATCGATAAAACCCTGCTTCCTGGCAAGCTGAAACTCTGGTGCATGCAGTACGGACTACTTCCTCGTCTCCTGTGGCCACTAACACTCTATGAAGTCCCGCTCTCAAAGGTGGAAAAGCTGGAGAGACTGGTCAACTCATATGTAAGGAAGTGGCTCGGCCTTCCCAGGTGCCTCAGCAGCATTGGGCTCTACGGAAAAGGGATGTTACACCTACCCATTTCCAGTCTGGCAGAGGAGTACAAGTGCGCCAAAGTGAGACTGGAGATGATGCTCCTGGATTCGAACGATCCATTTGTAGCCCAAGCTGCCCCCATCCTGGCCACTGGAAGGAAGTGGACCCCATTGGTTGCAACTGAGCAGGCAAAGGCAGCACTCAGACACAGGGACATCGTGGGCCGAGTACAAGAGGGGAGGAGTGGTCTCGGCCTTGGGGCCAGTACACCGGCCTGGAGCAAGGCCAACCCATCTCAGAGACGCAAGCTGGTGGTCCAGGAGGTACGTCAGGAAGAGGAAGCAGGAAGGCGCGCAAAGGCTGTTGCGCAGGCAAAGCAAGGGCAGTGGATGGCATGGGAAGGAGTGGAGAAGAGGAAGATCTCCTGGAAAGATCTGTGGGAGATGGAGGCATTCAGGGCGAGCTTCACCATCAGGGCTGCCTACGACGTCTTACCTTCTCCTGCCAACCTAAGCCAGTGGTATGGCGAAGACCCCACGTGCCCCCTATGTCCAAGTCCAGCAACACTGAAGCACATCTTAGTGGGATGCAAGACCAGCCTCACCCAAGGTCGTTACACCTGGCGGCACAACCAGGTGCTAAAGTGTCTTGCAGCAGTGCTGGAAAGTCGCCGGACAAGCGTGAACTCCCTTCCTCCCCCGTCATCCCGTTGGCAGCCAACACCATTTGTTCGGGAGGGCAAGGGTAAAGCAAGCAGCACCACCGCAAAACCAGACACTGGGCAGCTTGGCAGAGCACGGGACTGGAAGATGCTGGCAGACCTGGACACAAAACTCTGCTTCCCAGCTGAGATCGCATCCACCAACCTGC
The DNA here is from genome assembly GCF_963454915.1 of Gymnoscopelus microlampas. NCBI lineage: Eukaryota > Metazoa > Chordata > Actinopteri > Myctophiformes > Myctophidae > Gymnoscopelus > Gymnoscopelus microlampas. Next base: position 50,761,620 of record NC_139953.1, on the reverse strand, counting down.
GGCCAGACCTGGTTCTGTGGTCAGCCTCGCTCAAGCTCGTTTTCATCATCGAACTCACTGTGCCCTGGGAGGGTGCAGTGGAGGAGGCCTACGAGCGGAAGATGCTGAGGTACGCCGATCTCGCAGCAGATGCTCAACAACAAGGCTGGAAAGCGAAGGTCTGCCCAGTGGAAGTAGGTTGCAGAGGGTTCGTAGCTACCTCAACATCTAGGCTACTCAGGGAGATGGGAGTACGAGGGAAGGCCCACCGGCAGGCGGTCAAGGACCTCTCCAGGGCTGCTGAAAAGGGGAGTCAGTGGCTGTGGATAAGGAAAAAGGACCCCACATGGGCCTTCAGATGAGTCGGTGACATCTAGTAGGGAGTGAACCTGGGACGCTGGGATTCACTGCTAAACCCTCTGGAGGTGTCGTGGGCTTGAAAGCGAAACATCCAAGAAGGAGGGCCTGCCCACCTGATGACCCAAACGGTGTCACCGCTCATCTGAAAACCCACAGTGTCTCATCGGTGCTTCGATTACCAACATCAATCCTACACAACAGGTATGCGGTCAGGCGCAAGCTTGGCTCAGGGAGGAGGACGCCCCTGCCATGCAGAGTCCACTGCACTTTGGATTATAACATCATTCCTGTGTTTCATGAAACTTATGTCACATCACTGCATGGATTCAGAACTGTGCACGGCCGCATCGCTATGCGTCTTAGAATCGATTATTTTCCATTCCTCTGATTTCTAGTCATCAGACAACATTAGGATGTTCCTATAAATGATAAATCAAGGTTTGTCCAAACCCAGTTCATGGTGAAGGGTGGGATCTAGTTGATGAAGTCCAGTGATCATCATCAGAGATGCTTTGTTCCCTTTCTTTCTCACCATGTCGAATAGTTGTCGTGCTTTTTCTTCTTTGTATTTCTCTGCTCTGATGGAGTTCATCTCTTCATCGTTGAGAACCTCCTCTTGAAACAGTGTGTCCAGCAGACCTTTGATCACGGCCTCCGACACCCGTTTGACGAACTCGGTACGCACAGAAAGCAGCTGCTTCGCTTCCCATTGGGGAGTCTTCACTGTCGACACAGAAAGCAGCGGCTCTGCTTCCTGTAGGGGAGTCTTCACTGTCGACACAGAAAGCAGCGGCTCTGCTTCCTGTAGGGGAGTCTTCACTGTCGACACAGAAAGCAGCGGCTCTGCTTCCTGTAGGGGAGTCTTCACTGTCGACACAGAAAGCAGCGGCTCTGCTTCCTGTAGGGGAGTCTTCACTCTCGACACAGCTGGCTGAATGGGGCTGGAGATTAAACGATCTGGAGGGAAAATAATTTCTTGATGTCAGTTACCATGAATTAGTAAAGTTTACTGACTGTAAGTCAGTTTGTTAGCAAGTTAATAAAACTGTCTGTCTGTCTGTCTGTCTGTCTGTCTGTCTGTCTGTCTGTCTGTCTGTCTGTCTGTCTGTCTGTCTGTCTGTCTGTCTGTCTGTCTGTCTGTCTGTCTGTCTTACTAGTCCATAGCCGGTGAAGTGCCGCGTCCCGCCGCGTCGTGAAATCTCTGTTTTAGTGCATTGATAAACAACACTGAGCATGGGTGTGGGAGGGGCTGAGCACATTTTAAAGATTGAGGAATACTTTACTGAACCATACACTCTTTCATACCATTGTGCAGTAGCCTAACGTTATAAGAACAATCCCTCACTTTTTCTGTCCATATAAGTAAAACATAAATAATCATGTTTGTGCTTTGGGATTGTGAAATGATGTTGTCTATGTCTAAAAGTTGAGTTGTGTGAGGAGATGAGAGATGGAGAACATGCCAGTGTCACACATGAAATGTGTAGAGCAAGTTGAGGTTCTGGTGGCTGACCATTGGTCTGTCTCATCTTCATGCTTCTATTCTCAACCAATCACATACGCACTTCACTTATACAGCGACCCATTTAAGAAGGGACGTTTTCATTTGGTTTTTTTCTGCTCCTGCTGCTGCCCTTCTATGCATTTCTGCTCACCCTCAACCACCCCAGCTGCCACCGGATGTTTTAGATCTGCTTTTATGTACTACTGGGCCGATGTCCGTTGGGAACGCTGCCCGTTGGCATTGTGGGAACGATGCCCGTTGGGAGCGATGCTTACTGGGATTCGGGAACTCATGTCCCTCTGGTTATGCAATACCGTTGTATACGATGTCAGAGTACGTATCACAGACGTTCTTGAGTTATACGTCAGAAACATTCACAGACCGAGATTGTGTGTATCTATACACAGAAGGGAGGATTCAGAAGGCAAAAGGGAAAATGTAACTTGCTCCCCCAGATGACCTAAAATCAGGTCCATTCATCACTAAACCAAATTAATGTAATTCCATGATTTGTCCTAACTGAAGTGACAGAATATAAACCTATTGTTTTGGTACACAGCTCTGACTTTTATATGGAATGGTTCAGTAACAATGGGCCCGATTCATGAACCGTACTTACGAACAAATTTGTTCTTAGACCCACTTAAGAAGTTTTTTAAGAGATTTTGACATTCACAAATGTTTTCTTAGCTGTGATTTGTTCTTAAGTTAAGAAGAAATCTACGCATACTAGAGAGCACTCTTAGGCTGGCCTTTGAGTTCTTAAGTGTGACATATTTGTGCAAAAATAATTAATTCTCGAAGTTTCTTCAATTCTACAGTTGTATAATATAGGATTTAAATTACAATAATATTTTTATCATATCTTTACAGCAGTGGTTCTCAAAGTGTGGTCAGGGGTCCTTCAGGGAGTTTCAGGGGGTCCACAGCAAACGAAGAACAGTTTTATCACTTTAACCCTTTTTTATACTTTGTTTGAAAATAGCCGATCTACAAGCCCACAACACGTCCCATTACTGGCCATTTTGAGCTTGTAGATCGGCTATTTTTAAGACATTTTGATAAATCTTGAAACATTTTCCCTGGCAGAAAATATTTTCAGGTGGGGGTCTGCAGCCAAATGCATGTCAATTTGGGGGGCCTTGACATGAAAATGTTTGAGACAGGTCTGAAATTACAATCTAACCCAAACGGACCCGGTTGAGTTGAAGCCCATATGGATAACATTTTTAACAGCTAATTTCAGAAAATGTACATTGATGTCTAGAGGTGATATGTTGATTAATGTGAGAGAAATAATAAAACACATTCATTAATTAAATAAAATAATTTGCTGTTCACTTCAGAAGTACCTCCACAGAACTATTAATTAATTTATTTTTATGTTTGGAGTCTGGTGTTCCACCATCTGTAGACTTATAGTTTAGGTATTCTTTACTTCATTCTCTCAATTTTATTTCTGTGTGTGATTTCCTGTGATTTCTGTGAGCAGCAATCACACACAGGTGTGACTGCAGGCAGGGCCATGCAGTCATGCCTTATATGGGGATTGGTGGGGCGGCTCCCTATGGTAATTAGGATGAACTGGCACACCCCTTCAAGTTACGAGGATTGGCATTCATCATCATCAAGAACATAAGTTACGAACAATTCTGCCTTTTAAGAACGTTTCATGAATCTGACTCAACTTCTCTTAGGAATTCACTTAGGAAGAAATGTAAGAGGAAACATTAGGAACTTATTGCTGCATGAGGCCCAATGTGTTTGTCCTCAGGCTGCCTACTGACAAAGAGGAGCTACAGGTATTGAAAAACAATGAATTGAACGACACTGAACTCCTAACTGTGGTTCAGTAGCTGTTCATTGCTCCTAATACATAATCATAAATACACCAAACCGAATCATGATTCCAGGTTTATCCCCCCTGATCTAATGAAGTTGAATGACTAGATTTACCTTTCGTGATGCGTCGCTTCCACACTGTCTGGTCCTCAGGTCCCCGTAGCTCTAATGGGACGTCTTCCATTCCACTCAGATCCATGACCTCAAATATTGGATGGTAATTTGGTCCGTAATTGAGACGGTAACGTCCATCCTGAAGATACATACATAACAGTATTACTGTTGAGTTATACTGTATTGGTGCTAGCAGTAGTAGCAGTAGTAGTAGTAGTGGTATTAGTAGTATTAGTAGTATTAGTAGTAGTATTAGTAGTAGGGACTTACGGTTGTAGTGGAAATTAAGAGTTATGGTCAGTTTTTCTCAAACACAGGTTAAGTTTTAGTGTGTAGTACCTCAGGTTGTACTTCATGTGGAGGACAGCGCAGACTGTAACGTTGGGATGGGATGAGCACACACTCTGAGGAAATATCAATGTATTTATCCTCTTCATGTTGTAATTTCACCTAAAATGACACCAACACAACTTGGTTCAATCATAAAGCCACATACAGTATGTGGGCAGACCTTTTAGGCTAATGTAGATGTAGATGGGCTACTTTTTGGAAATAGTCTACTTTGACATGCTCTTTTGTCCTTATATATGTTTTTGTATTTACAAGTCTAAACGTATTTCAACTCTCTGGATGCTAGGTACAGATAACATAAATATTATTTTACCTCTTTGACAAGCACATTTTCCGGCAGCAGGAACACTTTCATCTCAAGTGTTGGTTGTCGAAGGAACAGCAGAACTTGACCAAGTGTTGGAAAAAAGAACTCTTTAATCTTCTCCCAGAGGAGCCCATAGAGAGACAGGTGAGTCACATTTACAACCACGTGAGTCTGGGTCACTTTCAGTGGTCGTAGGATATTCACTGCTCCTTCATCTGTGACGTGTCCCACACAAAGGCCATGATCTGTGAAGTTTTTATATTTTGCAGACATTTAGCATAAACCCTGTCATATCGCTTGCCTACAGAGTTGTCCTGTACTCTAGGCTGGCTGTGATTATCATTCTCAGCACACACAAGACATTGTGGAAGTGTTCTCCTCACTATAGGATAAGGATAGGGTGTGTGTTAGATATCGACAAAGTGTCCTTTAAAGGTGCTGAAAGTGATATTTTTTTGGTAAAAGTTAAATCTCTATATTCCGAGTCATACTTGATATAGAGTGTTTGTTCAGTAACAGTGTTAAATAGCTCTATATTGTGATAGTAATAATTGCTATAGAGTGTTTGTTCAGTATCAGTGTTAAATAGCTCTATATTGTGATAGTAATCATAACTATAGTGTTTGTTCAGTAACAGTGTTAAATAGCTCTATATTGTGATAGTAATCATTACTAGGGTGTTTGTTCAGTAACAGTGTTAAATAGCTCTATATTGTGATAGTAATAATTGCTATAGAGTGTTTGTTCAGTATCAGTGTTAAATAGCTCTATATTGTGATAGTAATCATAACTATAGTGTTTGTTCAGTAACAGTGTTAAATAGCTCTATATTGTGATAGTAATCATTACTAGAGTGTTTGTTCAGTAACAGTGTTAAATAGCTCTATATTGTGATAGTAATCATTATTATAGAGTGTTTGTTCAGTAACAGTGTTAAATAGCTCTATATTGTGATAGTAATCATTATTATAGAGTGTTTGTTCAGTAACAGTGTTAAATAGCTCTATATTGTGATAGTAATCATTACTATAGAGTGTTTGTTCAGTAACAGTGTTAAATAGCTCTATATTGTGATAGTAATCATTACTATAGAGTGTTTGTTCAGTAACAGTGTTAAATAGATCTATATTGTGATAGTAATCATTACTATAGAGTGTTTGTTCAGTAACAGTGTTAAATAGATCTATATTGTGATAGTAATCATTACTATAGAGTGTTTGTTCAGTAACAGTGTTAAATAGATCTATATTGTGATAGTAATCATTACTATAGAGTGGTTGTTCAGTAATAGCATTCTCTCTGCCTCTCAAGCTTTTTAGAAAACAGAACATGTATTTTCAGGAGGGACAACAATTTAATCCAATCAGGAGAAATAACTAATTGTTCTGCTGCTCCTCGAGTGTTCCAGTTATAATTGTGTGTACTCTTTTTTCTTATTATTTATTTCTTCCATTTTCCATAACTTACTATTTCACTTGTTTATCTTGTATCCTGTTATGAGTTCTCTCTCCTGATTAGATCAAATTGGATAAAGCATAAAATCAAGCAGCGCAGGTTGACATGAGCAGGTGTTCTGAGTCTCTGATTACACAGCGGTCCATTATAGAGCTCATCGGTCATTATCAAGAAATAATGACCGATGATTGACCAATCAGAAACAAGCATTCAACCAAGCCGTGTAATAAATCAGAAAAGAGGGCAGAGCTAAACATCTACAATGAAGGACAAGGACTCTCAACTGAATGCAGTGAGGAGACTCATGACTCTGTATGATAAACTGTTCAAAACTTATGTCAAAAGATAGGAACTGTCAATTATGAACCGAATAGAAAATGGGGTGGAGCCAAGTTACACCAACGTTCAATACTTTTACTTCTACTTCACTACACCCCCCCCCCCCCCATTCTACGAGACTCAGACACGTCTTTTAAAGCGATCGGGGGATCGATCATACCAGAGATAAATATTATATGATTTTTCAAAGGTTAGTGAAAACACACGGAAATTGCTGGCAGTGGCATAGCAAATTTTATTTCTGTCTGTCAAAGAGTTAATGAAGCCCAGACAGCTTTTGAGTCTTACCTGTCTCTTCTCCTGTAGCATCACTGGGCTTCAGTCCTTCGACATGGTTGGAAGGGAAAAGCCCCAACTTGCCATTCAAGCTGCCGTACCACCAGCCAGTGTCATCACCCTGAAGGTACAAGACATAAGGCATTGTTTATCCACCTGTATTTTTGATAAAACATTTCAAAATGTCAAGTGTAACAGTTGGACAACATGCTCTGAAAGTACATTTGGAGAGTAACACCTCCAACCAAAATGTGTGAAGAAAAATGTAAACATGAAACATAATAGTCAATAGTTTGTGACACACATAAAAATGTATGGTCACATTTATGTTGTTTGAGTATTTAGGTTTATTTTGAGGATGTTATTTTGATGAGTGAAATGTTTATATTTGAACAAGAATGGACAATTATTCTCTGGGTTGAACTCCAAGTTTCTTACTTAGGACTTTCTCAGTGTTGCCACCACTAGGAGGTAGTGTGGTGATAAACTCCTTTCTCATGGACTCACTTGTTGAATGGACTGACGTAACTTCCTAATTCTGCCAACTCTGGAATTGCAAGACTTCCGCATTTAAGACGCTACTGTGCACCCTAGTACACCTGCCTGGTGCTCCAATCTTCCACTTTTGCGCAACAAATAGGACTCCAAAATTATTTTTGTTAGGGCATGCTATACTTTTTATTTGTGTTTTTTTTCTGGGCTTTGACTACACACCACTTTTTGTACAGTTCCTGGAGCGCGGGGAGCTCGCATTATGCGCTCTGCAGATCGCACTACTCGCTGTAGGCTTATCTTTCTCGGGCCATACAGTTTCCATACCAGGCCGGTGTCCTACTCAACTTCTCCAGGCAGCGGAGTCAGTACAGTCGATGCTGAGCCTTTTTCCTCACGTGTGTGGTGTTTGTTTCCTATTTGAGCTCCATTCCTCTATTCCACGATCAGCTCCTTGGTCTTGTCGACATTAAGGACGAGGTTATTCTCCTGGCACCAAAGTGCCAGTGAGTTGATCTCATCTCTATAGTCATGTTATCTTTTTACCAGAATTGAGGAGGACACCCATGGAGTTCGGAGTCAGGGAGTCGTTGGGGAGGGTCTCACAGCAGACACACTTTGCGCAGACACACGTTGCGCAGACACACTTTGCACAAATATTGATCAGTATTCTGGCTATAACCCTTCTTAGTAATTTGATCTTACTGCTGAGCGCTGTACTTGCTGTCACTGGACACAGACAGACACAACGTTGTCCCCTAACAGCAACACAACAACACGGCCGGAAGTGGACGGACTTTCAAATCAAGGCAGATTATGGTCTATTTGACAAACATATGCTAGACACGGACACAACTTCAGCTTCTACTGCGTTCACTCCGAACGCACCAATTAAGTGTATGCCCACACATTCTCCCAAACATGGCCACAGAATATATAGTCATAATACACACACACACACACACACACACATTCTGTGCCGATGACGTCTTTTTGTAAGCCCAGAGTGCCAATGACGTCTTTTGACGGCGCTTGCGCTTTTAGTGTTTACCACTAGATGGCGCCCTTGCGCTTCCTATGAGCCACCATTTTAGGCTGCGTGGCAGATAGATCTAGAGATCACATGATCTCAACATTGTATGTTCCATCTACTTCCTGGTTAGCGTCTGCAGAAAGTCAGCTGTAACTCCAGTTGCTTTCCCCCCGCCCCCTGCAGTTTTGGCTCAGACAGCTGTTTTCAAATTGAAAGTGAAACTAAAAGTACAGTTTCGGTGGAAATGTTTTTTTTCCCTATGGAAGCTCAGTGATGGCCCCTGTGATTACCAACCATCAGAGGATCAATCATACTAAAGATAAATATTCTGTGACGTCTTAAAAGGGTAAGATAAATGAAAAAAAAATACTCACTAGATGAGTTAATCGAGCCAGGGTGACATGACATGCAAATAAACAATAGAAAACCAAAGGCAGCTAAAGTATAGACCAGTAGCCTTGCACCATTACCAGTATACCAGTACCATTACATACACCATGACTTCAATGACAAGCTCTCCTTCTAACTCCACTTTATACGTACATGGTGTGCAACAAAATACAGGGGAATGGCTGAGATGACAAGGCAATTATTATGTATTTATATTTTATTTACTTTTCTTTTCTTGTCACAAGAGTTAGTAAGTTTGCTAGCTTGGAGTTAGTTAATACAGTATCTGTCTTCCTGCTGCTTAGCGTATTAGCCAGGTGAGAGTAATAAATGTACCTCTTTAATGAAGTCAATGATGTCTCCCACTTCGAGCTCCAGTTCATCCTCATCGTCTGGCAGGCGGTCCCACAACACCTTACACTGCTCTGCAATGACAAAGACAGGACAGACTCGAAAAAGTGCTTCTCGGAGCACAGGTCTCCGCCAGGTCAGGTAGATTATTGTGGGCCAGCAATGGAATATGAAGAATAGGACAGATCCATCTTGTTCAAATTACTATAGAGCTAATGTTTACCGGTTTGTGTGATGTTTGTGATCTGTAAAAGAAGTGTGTTTAGCAAAAATAGGCCTCCTGGTGGCGCTATAATAGGGCAATGTCAAAAGGGTGGCATTTGTTCCTCAACTTAGTGCAAATGTACGTGCAAAGTTTCACCGCAATCGGACACTGTGTTCATGTTTTGAGGCATTTTGTTCAAAACGGGCCACTCCTGCAAACTTTAGATGTCAATCTTAGCCAATCAGGATGGAATATGGAAGATCAAACATATCCGTCTTGATCACATGATAATAGAGACCATGTGTACCAATTTGTGTTCTTTTTTATAAAATCTGAAGGAGTAATATGACTTTTATATTGTGGCGCTATAAAAAGAAGATGTGAAAAATGCAGGGCAAAGGTTTTTCCTTGGCCTCTAGGGAGTGCACATACAACATTTTGCACAGATCGATGTAGTTATAGGTAAAAATGCAAATCAGCCTGTTATAGCGCCACCATGAGGCTGATTTGAAAATTTTCAAGTGGCATTTCTTCCTCAGCATAGTGGGAATGTGCAGTACATGCAAAATGTCATGGAAATTGCACACTGTGTTCATTGTTTGAGGCATTTTGTTCAAAACAGAGCACTCCTGCAAACTTTGTAAGCTATTCTAAGCCAATCAGGATGGAATATGAAAAATCTGAAAGACCCGTTTTGTTTAATGACTATAGAGATACTGTGTACAGATTTGCGTGACGTTTGGACAAAATCTGTAGTAGTACTGTCAAAACTTTTTTTTAGCAAAATGCTGCCTTCTGGTGGCGCTATAACAGGCCAATGTGAAAAGTTTGCAGAGGTTCTGAATTGACAGCCAGGGAGTGTGTGCGAATACAGTGCCGGAGATTAGCTGTTCACAAACAGACGGACACACAGGGACACACACGGACAGACGGACGGACGGACAGGATGCAAAACATACTCTCACGCCATGCCTTACGGCCTGGCGGAGACAATAAGAACTTGACCCTGTAGATCGTCTATTTTCACTTTCTGTTTGACGCGGAAACATGGAAGTTTGAAGCTTTGCTGACAATCCTCCTAGGAGGAGTTTGTTAAAGTACGATCCGTGAATATGTCATAAAATGTACTAAAACTCCACAATAAATTCAAAATGGCTGACTTCCTGTTGGGTTTAGGTCCTGGCTCCAAGAGACGTTTTTGTAAGTCGGGACATGATACTGGTGTGACCAATTTTCATACGAGTTGGTGCAACCTTATCGTTTTTTAATTTGCTATGAAGCCATTAGGCCACGCCCCTTTTTAAAACAGATAAATTATGTAATTTCTCGCCACTTGTCAAGTGTGTGCCATGTTGCGTAACATAGTATTATATGTTATTCTGTGTTACTTTGAACAAGAAACTTGAAACTGATTGGACAATGCTAAGAGCAGTCAGTACTTACTAGGTATGATGGCACAGTGAGGCAGGTGTAGCTGTCTCACTAGCTGGCGGACAGACTTCTGAGGACACTGGATGTCAAACAGAGGACCTGCAGGAGGCCTTCCTGTTGTCTGGAGACATCCTTCATCCCACTGAACAGTCCTTAGGAGGACTTCTCCTTCCCCTGTCGTTCCAAACACCAACCCTGTCACATTGCACTGGAACAGCCCCGCCTCGGGGAACTGGAACCTGTGACACAAATCATAATTTTTTATTAGGTTTGTAACAATACATGTAACCGTGGCGAACCGTTTTGGTACAAGCCATGTGGTTCGGTACCACACCCATTCCAAATTAGAGTCCAAAAAATACGTTTTTGTGTTTTATCCTGGAACTGCTGTCAACCAATCTGATAACTTGTTAATGTATTGTTATAGAGCTCCGAAGTCTGACGTATTTTACACATCCTACCTGGGTCGCGGTTTTCCCCCCGTTCTGAATCCCCATAGACGTGTTTAATATCGCGTCAAATAAGAACTGTGTTCCAAAAGTAAACAAATGACCCCGGTGGTTTGACTCTTATGGATATGAAGCATCAACTGACGGTGAGAAAACCATAATGTTACTTCCGCCGAATAAGTTATTCTTTCACCAGAAACAGACTGTATCAAATGTGAGTGACTGACTATCATAAACGATATAGAACCTCCTCCCTGACAATTTGAAGAGACAGTTTGTTTATTTTTGGACCCAAATTCTTATATGAGACGATTCTATGATGACACAATGTTATTCTCCATAGAGAAATTACTTTACGAACCTAGGGATGAACGAGTGACGTCAGGACTTCTGTACTCTCTGAACTTGCTTTTCAAATAAAGTCAACTAAACTAAATGCAATATGTCACCACTATTGTGACAGTGTCAAAACGGCGTATTATTGGTTTGGTTCAGAATAAAATGAATCGATAACACTGGTGCGAGTAATTAAAATGTTTAGTGACACTTGATAGAATCATGGGCTCATGTGCAACCAACATCACTTCTTTATGAGCATAAATCTGAGAAGGAGTGCTGTGCTGTGCCATCTCTTGCTGTGATTGTGCATGAGTGAAAGATGTGCATGTTTGCTGGGAACCAGCAGGTCTCTTCTAAATATTAATATAGAATAGCCTGATATTATGCATAGAAAACAGTAAGCACCACCTCAGGAGTGTTACCGGTGAGTTAAAAGTAACATCTATCAACACAAATAAAAGTAATGAACAAACATGAAAAGGTTTGACTTGAGTCTCGCCGTCCGCTGTAGCTACGGGATTTGGTCCCAAGTCAAGAACGTAAGATCCCGTCTTCTGAATATCGTATGAAAAATATAAAGGCAGTCGTGGTAACCTATATATGTTTCTGGTTCCGACGGTCTGAAAAAACACATCGATGGGTTGTAACAACCGTTTAAACCGGGTTGTTTTTGTCACCATGCAGTGAATTAACATGGAGGCGAGTTCCTTATTGAGGCTCCATGTTAACGCCTGCGTGTTACCGACAAGGAGCGTCTCTGCATGTTAAATGCAACGCAGGCTGGCATAAAACCCTGGTTCAAAATGTTGTTTCAACACATTGATTAATTGTTCCAGACCATTAGAACTACAGACATCTGTATGACACCGTGACTACCTTTACATTTTTCATACGATGTTCAAAAGTATAGTTCAGAAGAATAGGACATTAGTGCCAACAGACCTTGCCGACAAGTCATACGGTTTCAATGGTAATTTTTTTTACAGCGGACCAGCGGTTCTTGTATTCTTGTAAATGTTTTACTGAGGATAAGGTTAGAAATACGTTTAGGGTTAGCCATAGTTTTACTGAGGTTACGTTTAGAAATAAGGTTAGGTTTAGGCATAGTTTTACTGAGGTTAAGTTTAGGCATAAGGAGAAGTGTCTATGTGTCATGTCACTGTACAGTAAGTTATAGAGAAGTGTCTCTGTGTCATGTCACTGTACAGTAAGTTATAGAGAAGTGTCTGTGTGTCATGTCACTGTACAGTAAGTTATAGAGAAGTGTCTCTGTGTCATGTCACTGTACAGTAAGTTATAGAGAAGTGTCTATGTGTCATGTCACTGTACAGTAAGTTATAGAGAAGTGTCTCTGTGTCATGTCACTGTACAGTAAGTTATAGAGAAGTGTCTATGTGTCATGTCACTGTACAGTAAGTTATAGAGAAGTGTCTATGTGTCATGTCACTGTACAGTAAGTTATAGAGAAGTGTCTATGTGTCATGTCACTGTACAGTAAGTTATAGAGAAGTGTCTCTGTGTCATGTCACTGTACAGTAAGTTATAGAGAAGTGTCTCTGTGTCATGTCACTGTACAGTAAGTTATAGAGAAGTGTCTCTGTGTCATGTCACTGTACAGTAAGTTATAGAGAAGTGTCTATGTGTCATGTCACTGTACAGTAAGTTATAGAGAAGTGTCTATGTGTCATGTCACTGTACAGTAAGTTATAGAGAAGTGTCTATGTGTCATGCCACTGTACAGTAAGTTATAGAGAAGTGTCTCTGTGTCATGTCACTGTACAGTAAGTTATAGAGAAGTGTCTCTGTGTCATGTCACTGTACAGTAAGTTATAGAGAAGTGTCTCTGTGTCATGTCACTGTACAGTAAGTTATAGAGAAGTGTCTATGTGTCATGTCACTGTACAGTAAGTTATAGAGAAGTGTCTCTGTGTCATGTCACTGTACAGTAAGTTATAGAGAAGTGTCCATGTGTCATGTCACTGTACAGTAAGTTATAGAGAAGTGTCTATGTGTCATGTCACTGTACAGTAAGTTATAGAGAAGTGTCTCTGTGTCATGTCACTGTACAGTAAGTTATAGAGAAGTGTCTCTGTGTCATGTCACTGTACAGTAAGTTATAGAGAAGTGTCTATGTGTCATGTCACTGTACAGTAAGTTATAGAGAAGTGTCTCTGTGTCATGTCACTGTATAGTAAGTTATAGAGAAGTGTCTATGTGTCATGTCACTGTACAGTAAGTTATAGAGAAGTGTCTATGTGTCATGTCACTGTACAGTAAGTTATAGAGAAGTGTCTATGTGTCATGTCACTGTACAGTAAGTTATAGAGAAGTGTCTATGTGTCATGTCACTGTACAGTAAGTTATAGAGAAGTGTCTATGTGTCATGTCACTGTACAGTAAGTTATAGAGAAGTGTCTCTGTGTCATGTCACTGTACAGTAAGTTATAGAGAAGTGTCTATGTGTCATGTCACTGTACAGTAAGTTATAGAGAAGTGTCTATGTGTCATGTCACTGTACAGTAAGTTATAGAGAAGTGTCTCTGTGTCATGTCACTGTACAGTAAGTTATAGAAAAGTGTCTCTGTGTCATGTCACTGTACAGTAAGTTATAGAGAAGTGTCTCTGTGTCATGTCACTGTACAGTAAGTTATAGAGAAGTGTCTCTGTGTCATGTCACTGTACACTAAGTTATAGAGAAGTGTCTATGTGTCATGTCACTGTACAGTAAGTTATAGAGAAGTGTCTATGTGTCATGTCACTGTACAGTAAGTTATAGAGAGGTGTCTATGTGTCATGTCACTGTACAGTAAGTTATAGAGAAGTGTCTATGTGTCATGTCACTGTACAGTAAGTTATAGAGAAGTGTCTCTGTGTCATGTCACTGTACAGTAAGTTATAGAGAAGTGTCTCTGTGTCATGTCACTGTACAGTAAGTTATAGAGAAGTGTCTATGTGTCATGTCACTGTACAGTAAGTTATAGAGAAGTGTCTCTGTGTCATGTCACTGTACAGTAAGTTATAGAGAAGTGTCTGTGTGTCATGTCACTGTACAGTAAGTTATAGAGAAGTGTCTCTGTGTCATGTCACTGTACAGTAAGTTATAGAGAGGTGTCTATGTGTCATGTCACTGTACAGTAAGTTATAGAGAGGTGTCTCTGTGTCATGTCACTGTACAGTAAGTTATAGAGAAGTGTCTCTGTGTCATGTCACTGTACAGTAAGTTATAGAGAAGTGTCTATGTGTCATGTCACTGTACAGTAAGTTATAGAGAAGTGTCTCTGTGTCATGTCACTGTACAGTAAGTTATAGAGAAGTGTCTCTGTGTCATGTCACTGTACAGTAAGTTATAGAGAAGTGTCTCTGTGTCATGTCACTGTACAGTAAGTTATAGAGAAGTGTCTATGTGTCATGTCACTGTACAGTAAGTTATAGAGAAGTGTCTCTGTGTCATGTCACTGTACAGTAAGTTATAGAGAAGTGTCTATGTGTCATGTCACTGTACAGTAAGTTATAGAGAAGTGTCTATGTGTCATGTCACTGTACAGTAAGTTATAGAGAAGTGTCTCTGTGTCATGTCACTGTACAGTAAGTTATAGAGAAGTGTCTCTGTGTCATGTCACTGTACAGTAAGTTATAGAAAAGTGTCTCTGTGTCATGTCACTGTACAGTAAGTTATAGAGAAGTGTCTCTGTGTCATGTCACTGTACAGTAAGTTATAGAGAAGTGTCTATGTGTCATGTCACTGTACAGTAAGTTATAGAGAAGTGTCTCTGTGTCATGTCACTGTACAGTAAGTTATAGAGAAGTGTCTCTGTGTCATGTCACTGTACAGTAAGTTATAGAGAAGTGTCTCTGTGTCATGTCACTGTACACTAAGTTATAGAGAAGTGTCTATGTGTCATGTCACTGTACAGTAAGTTATAGAGAAGTGTCTATGTGTCATGTCACTGTACAGTAAGTTATAGAGAAGTGTCTATGTGTCATGTCACTGTACAGTAAGTTATAGAGAAGTGTCTATGTGTCATGTCACTGTACAGTAAGTTATAGAGAAGTGTCTCTGTGTCATGTCACTGTACAGTAAGTTATAGAGAAGTGTCTCTGTGTCATGTCACTGTATAGTAAGTTATAGAGAAGTGTCTCTGTGTCATGTCACTGTACAGTAAGTTATAGAGAAGTGTCTATGTGTCATGTCACTGTACAGTAAGTTATAGAGAAGTGTCTCTGTGTCATGTCACTGTACAGTAAGTTATAGAGAAGTGTCTATGTGTCATGTCACTGTACAGTAAGTTATAGAGAAGTGTCTATGTGTCATGTCACTGTACAGTAAGTTATAGAGAAGTGTCTATGTGTCATGTCACTGTACAGTAAGTTATAGAGAAGTGTCTCTGTGTCATGTCACTGTACAGTAAGTTATAGAGAAGTGTCTCTGTGTCATGTCACTGTACAGTAAGTTATAGAGAAGTGTCTATGTGTCATGTCACTGTACAGTAAGTTATAGAGAAGTGTCTCTGTGTCATGTCACTGTACAGTAAGTTATAGAGAAGTGTCTGTGTGTCATGTCACTGTACAGTAAGTTATAGAGAGGTGTCTATGTGTCATGTCACTGTACAGTAAGTTATAGAGAAGTGTCTCTGTGTCATGTCACTGTACAGTAAGTTATAGAGAAGTGTCTCTGTGTCATGTCACTGTACAGTAAGTTATAGAGAAGTGTCTATGTGTCATGTCACTGTACAGTAAGTTATAGAGAAGTGTCTATGTGTCATGTCACTGTACAGTAAGTTATAGAGAAGTGTCTCTGTGTCATGTCACTGTACAGTAAGTTATAGAGAAGTGTCTATTAGGGGTGTGCCGATATATCGTCCCGCGATATATCGCGATACGTTTTCGCGACGATATGTATCGTTTTGGAAAAAAAAAATATCGTTTTTGATTTTTTTTTTTTTTTTTTTACAATCATAATAATCAGGCATGCAAACGGCCGAGAAGTGAAAAGAGTGACAACATGTTTTTTTTTCGGGTCAGGTGTCATACTATTTGGATTCAAAACGGCTATTGTAGCTGAAAAGCTACAAGTTTGCATGTCTGAATAATGCAAAAACAGAATTATTTGTTTGCATTTTCTTTTTTTCTCCTCCATATATTTTCATAATAAAAAAAGTGCGTATCGTATCGTATCGAAATCGTATCGAAGTTGTGAGCCAAATATCGTATCGTATCGTTTCGTGAAATTAGTGTATCGGCACACCCCTAGTGTCTATGTGTCATGTCACTGTACAGTAAGTTATAGAGAAGTGTCTCTGTGTCATGTCACTGTACAGTAAGTTATAGAGAAGTGTCTATGTGTCATGTCACTGTACAGTAA
This sequence comes from Gymnoscopelus microlampas, assembly GCF_963454915.1. Lineage (NCBI taxonomy): Eukaryota > Metazoa > Chordata > Actinopteri > Myctophiformes > Myctophidae > Gymnoscopelus > Gymnoscopelus microlampas. The sequence continues at coordinate 50,745,041 of NC_139953.1, read as the reverse complement.
GTTATAGAGAAGTGTCTCTGTGTCATGTCACTGTACAGTAAGTTATAGAGAAGTGTCTATGTGTCATGTCACTGTACAGTAAGTTATAGAGAAGTGTCTATGTGTCATGTCACTGTACAGTAAGTTATAGAGAAGTGTCTCTGTGTCATGTCACTGTACAGTAAGTTATAGAGAAGTGTCTATGTGTCATGTCACTGTACAGTAAGTTATAGAGAAGTGTCTCTGTGTCATGTCACTGTAGAGTAAGTTATAGAGAAGTGTCTATGTGTCATGTCACTGTACAGTAAGTTATAGAGAAGTGTCTCTGTGTCATGTCACTGTACAGTAAGTTATAGAGAAGTGTCTATGTGTCATGTCACTGTACAGTAAGTTATAGAGAAGTGTCTCTGTGTCATGTCACTGTAGAGTAAGTTATAGAGAAGTGTCTATGTGTCATGTCACTGTACAGTAAGTTATAGAGAAGTGTCTCTGTGTCATGTCACTGTACAGTAAGTTATAGAGAAGTGTCTCTGTGTCACTGTACAGTAAGTTATAGAGAAGTGTCTATGTGTCATGTCACTGTACGGTAAGTTATAGAGAAGTGTCTATGTGTCATGTAACTGTACAGTAAGTTATAGAGAAGTGTCTCTGTGTCATGTCACTGTACAGTAAGTTATAGAGAAGTGTCTATGTGTCATGTCACTGTACAGTAAGTTATAGAGAAGTGTCTATGTGTCATGTCACTGTACAGTAAGTTATAGAGAAGTGTCTATGTGTCATGTCACTGTACAGTAAGTTATAGAGAAGTGTCTATGTGTCATGTCACTGTACGGTACGTTATAGAGAAGTGTCTATGTGTCATGTAACTGTACAGTAAGTTATAGAGAAGTGTCTCTGTGTCATGTCACTGTACAGTAAGTTATAGAGAAGTGTCTATGTGTGTCACTGTACAGTAAGTTATAGAGAAGTGTCTCTGTGTCATGTCACTGTACAGTAAGTTATAGAGAAGTGTCTATGTGTCATGTCACTGTACAGTAAGTTATAGAGAAGTGTCTCTGTGTCATGTCACTGTACAGTAAGTTATAGAGAAGTGTCTCTGTGTCATGTCACTGTACAGTAAGTTATAGATAAGTGTCTGTGTGTCATGTCACTGTACAGTAAGTTATAGAGAAGTGTCTCTGTGTCATGTCACTGTACAGTAAGTTATAGAGAAGTGTCTCTGTGTCATGTCACTGTACAGTAAGTTATAGAGAAGTGTCTATGTGTCATGTCACTGTACAGTAAGTTATAGAGAAGTGTCTATGTGTCATGTCACTGTACAGTAAGTTATAGAGAAGTGTCTATGTGTCATGTCACTGTACAGTAAGTTATAGAGAAGTGTCTCTGTGTCATGTCACTGTACAGTAAGTTATAGAGAAGTGTCTATGTGTCATGTCACTGTACAGTAAGTTATAGAGAAGTGTCTCTGTGTCATGTCACTGTACAGTAAGTTATAGAGAAGTGTCTCTGTGTCATGTCACTGTACAGTAAGTTATAGAGAAGTGTCTCTGTGTCATGTCACTGTACAGTAAGTTATAGAGAAGTGTCTCTGTGTCATGTCACTGTACAGTAAATTATAGAGAAGTGTCTATGTGTCATGTCACTGTACAGTAAGTTATAGAGAAGTGTCTCTGTGTCATGTCACTGTACAGTAAGTTATAGAGAAGTGTCTCTGTGTCATGTCACTGTACAGTAAATTATAGAGAAGTGTCTATGTGTCATGTCACTGTACAGTAAGTTATAGAGAAGTGTCTATGTGTCATGTCACTGTACACTAAGTTATAGAGAAGTGTCTATGTGTCATGTCACTGTACAGTAAGTTATAGAGAAGTGTCTATGTGTCATGTCACTGTACAGTAAGTTATAGAGAAGTGTCTCTGTGTCATGTCACTGTACAGTAAGTTATAGAGAAGTGTCTATGTGTCATGTCACTGTACAGTAAGTTATAGAGAAGTGTCTCTGTGTCATGTCACTGTACAGTAAGTTATAGAGAAGTGTCTCTGTGTCATGTCACTGTACAGTAAGTTATAGAGAAGTGTCTATGTGTCATGTCACTGTACAGTAAGTTATAGAGAAGTGTCTCTGTGTCATGTCACTGTACAGTAAGTTATAGAGAAGTGTCTCTGTGTCATGTCACTGTACAGTAAGTTATAGAGAAGTGTCTCTGTGTCATGTCACTGTACAGTAAGTTATAGAGAAGTGTCTCTGTGTCATGTCACTGTACAGTAAGTTATAGAGAAGTGTCTATGTGTCATGTCACTGTACAGTAAGTTATAGAGAAGTGTCTATGTGTCATGTCACTGTACAGTAAGTTATAGAGAAGTGTCTATGTGTCATGTCACTGTACAGTAAGTTATAGAGAAGTGTCTGTGTGTCATGTCACTGTACAGTAAGTTATAGAGAAGTGTCTCTGTGTCATGTCACTGTACAGTAAGTTATAGAGAAGTGTCTATGTGTCATGTCACTGTACAGTAAGTTATAGAGAAGTGTCTATGTGTCATGTCACTGTACAGTAAGTTATAGAGAAGTGTCTCTGTGTCATGTCACTGTACAGTAAGTTATAGAGAAGTGTCTATGTGTCATGTCACTGTACAGTAAGTTATAGAGAAGTGTCTATGTGTCATGTCACTGTACAGTAAGTTATAGAGAAGTGTCTGTGTGTCATGTCACTGTACAGTAAGTTATAGAGAAGTGTCTGTGTGTCATGTCACTGTACAGTAAGTTATAGAGAAGTGTCTCTGTGTCATGTCACTGTACAGTAAGTTATAGAGAAGTGTCTATGTGTCATGTCACTGTACAGTAAGTTATAGAGAAGTGTCTATGTGTCATGTCACTGTACAGTAAGTTATAGAGAAGTGTCTCTGTGTCATGTCACTGTACAGTAAGTTATAGAGAAGTGTCTATGTGTCATGTCACTGTACAGTAAGTTATAGAGAAGTGTCTCTGTGTCATGTCACTGTACAGTAAGTTATAGAGAAGTGTCTATGTGTCATGTCACTGTACAGTAAGTTATAGAGAAGTGTCTATGTGTCATGTCACTGTACAGTAAGTTATAGAGAAGTGTCTCTGTGTCATGTCACTGTACAGTAAGTTATAGAGAAGTGTCTATGTGTCATGTCACTGTACAGTAAGTTATAGAGAAGTGTCTATGTGTCATGTCACTGTAAAGTAAGTTATAGAGAAGTGTCTATGTGTCATGTCACTGTACAGTAAGTTATAGAGAAGTGTCTCTGTGTCATGTCACTGTACAGTAAGTTATAGAGAAGTGTCTCTGTGTCATGTCACTGTACAGTAAGTTATAGAGAAGTGTCTATGTGTCATGTCACTGTACAGTAAGTTATAGAGAAGTGTCTATGTGTCATGTCACTGTACAGTAAGTTATAGAGAAGTGTCTATGTGTCATGTCACTGTACAGTAAGTTATAGAGAAGTGTCTATGTGTCATGTCACTGTACAGTAAGTTATAGAGAAGTGTCTCTGTGTCATGTCACTGTACAGTACGTTCAAGGCAAGCCTGGTTTAATTTTCGTTGAGCGATAGTGTAGAGTGGATAACATAATACGACATACAAGACCACCAGTGATGATGAGACACGTTGTGAGCTTGTATATCGGCTATGACGCAATGCACCGTGGTAAGACGAAGCATACATCAGGCAACAGGCCCTGTGTGTGTGTGTGTGTGTGTGTGTGTGTGTGTGTGTGTGTGTGTGTGTGTGTGTGTGTGTGTGCGCGTGCGTGCGTGCGTGCGTGCGTGCGTGCGTGCGTGTGTTTATTGCGAGCCGCATTCTCTCAGTCCCCCGCTCTGCTGTTTCATACAGTAATGATCCAGATAAATATCAAACATGTTTGAAAAAGGTCGGGCAACTGGGGAGGGTTCAGATTGGATCTTTGAACCCTGACACTAGACCATATTTATGCCCGAGTTTCTAGGCTGGGGTAGACACGCCTTGTGAGACTTACATACCTGTATTCATTGGTTGTTCTGTGAGACTTACATACCTGTATTCATTGGTTGTTCTGTGAGACTTACATACCTGTATTCATTGGTTGTTCTGTGAGACTTACATACCTGTATTCATTGGTTGTGTGTTCTGTGAGACTTACATACCTGTATTCATTGGTTGTTCTGTGAGACTT
>NC_139953.1:50635885-50728385 GCF_963454915.1 Gymnoscopelus microlampas | reverse complement strand
ATGTTCACATCATGTATACTGAAAGTGGGCCGGCACTGTCCGGAACGGCGTTCCGGTAAAAGATTAGGTCCCGGAACGCCGTTCCGTTAAGAAAAAGTCAAAGGCAGCTGTGAAAATCCCATATTAAATAACCTGCCACAGACCCATGGCCAAGTTCAAGAATAAAACATAATCTACTAACGTAATTTGTGTGTACGACGGGACACTCTCACAGATCCGTGATTTCCCCCCACTGTTTGTCTCTGACTTCTTTTTTTTTTTTTTTTCCCCGTTCCGCATAAACAGCTGCTTTCGCGTGAAGTTAAGTAGTTTCAACTAGGCTACCTGGGTACTTCTACATCCAGTAGTATGATTTCAAAATAAAACGTGTGTTGAATTGTAACATTACAAGGATAGAGTTTTAAAAAACCTCTTATTCTGAAATGCACATCGTTTTGAAAGGAAACCAGATTTATTTTCTGGAGGCCACTTGACAGCTTTCTGCTCACGGAACACAGCTCCACTTGACTAACGTGCATCGTCAAAATGTAAATAACACGGACGTGGGTCATGGGACATTATGGCATATAAAGACTTTGTGGCAAAAGTTCGACATATTTACAACCATGATCTCTGAAACCAAGACAATGTGGGGCTATGGAACAAAAGTGTGTTTTCTTTCATCTTTTCAGAAGGTGAGTAATTCATCTTATCTAATGCTGATAGTGGTGGAAAGTAACTAAGTACATGTACTCAAATACTGTACTTCAGTATAATTTTAAGGTAATTTTACTTGACTGGAGTATTTCCAATTTGCAATATTTTTATTTCTATTCCAATACATCTCATAGGCAAATATTATACTTTTACTCCACCTAAATTATTTGAAAACTTTAGTTTAATACTACTAGTTACTTTGTGGATTTTAATTATCATGACAAAACATACATAAACCGCTTCAGCCCTATTTAAACTTTGGCTTTTTGAAAATGTACTTATTGTACAGTATGGTCAAGTTGGACAATATAGCTCTGTTTTCATCATGTGTATCAGGGGTGCAGCCATGGGTGGGCCCAGGGACGGGATTTATATATGAGAACGAAAATTAAATAAAGTAACCCTAACCTAACCCTAAACCTAAAACCGAAATAAAGTAAAGGAAAAAAAGTACCAAAACCCACCCAAACCCGCACATTTTTCGACCCGAAACCGAAAAAAAAATCGCGCGCGCGCGCACGGGACCCATGCACGCGCGCGTCAGTTCCGGCAAGAAATGTCAACCACTTTCACCACTGTGTATACTTTACATTACTTAAGACCGTTTTTCTAATATTTTTTAAAAATATTTTTAATAAAATAGGCTATGTTACATCAAGGGTTAGGGTTAGGGTTAGTTCCCAGCTAGCCTGTATTCATTTAAAAGAGTACTGTTACTCTTTAGCCTAAAATATGTTTTTTTAATCAAATCAAGCAGTCAGAAGAAGAGAAAAGCTACCATAAGGTGGCTTTTATTTATTTTGGTATGTATTTATGTATTTTATGGGTTCAAGGTTCAAGGTCTTTATTTACTACGTATGTAGTATGTTACTACTTGCACTGTATCTCTTTCTGTCTCTCTCTCTCTCTCTCTCTCTCTCTCTCTCTCTCTCTCTCTCTCTCTCTCTCTCTCTCTCTCTCTCTCTCTCACTCTCTCTCTCTCTCTCCCTCTCTCTCTCCTCTTTCCCCCGACACGGTCGAGGCAGAAGGCCGTCACCCTAGAGCCTAGGGTCTGTCTGACGTTTCCTCCAGTTAAGAGGGAGTTTTTCGTTGCCACTGTCGCAAAATGTCTTGTTCAGGATGGGACTGTGGGGTCTCTGCTCTACATGTAAAGTGTCTTGAGACAACTTGTTGTGATTTGACACTTTAATAAAATTGAATTGAATTGAATTATTAGTGTCCCAGAAGGGCAAAATGGTTTACAATTAAAAAAAAAATGGTTTAAAATTAGGTAGTAGCCTAATTAGCAGCAAAATTGTATAACATGCACTTGTACATGTAATTAATTATTCATCTGTATTGTCTTTATTGTTAGATAGAACATGCCTAAAACAACCTAAAATCAAAATTATAAGGTAATTGCTAAATAAGTGCGATAATCCGATTAATCGTTAAGATAATCGACCGAATGAAATTAATCGTTAGTTGCAGCCCTAACACGCACGCACGCACACGCACGCACGCACGCACGCACGCACGCACGCACGCACGCACGCACGCACGCACGCACGCACGCACGCACGCACACACACACACACACACACACACACACACACACACACACACACACACACACACACACACACACACACACACACACACACACACACACACACACACACACACACACACACACACACACACACACACACACACACACACACACACACACCTACTTGCAAGCCCAACTGTGTCTTTCATGTATTCCGTATGAATGCCATGAATGGAATACGTTTGTATATTAATTTATTTAACCCCTAATGAGAGATAATCTCATAATCTGAACGTTAATGCAGTGATTGATGCATTAATGCATAAACATTAATGGATGAAGGCTGGTGTGTGTTGGGAGGGTTAAATCTCAGATCTCCCGGTGGCCCAAATAAATCCACAGCATGAAGAATCACCTTCACTGTGCAAAGGTTTCTATGCTTAACCCAGGCTGTACATAACTCCATAGAACACACTACTGTATATAGGTTAACCCAGGTTGTACATAACTCCATAGAACACACTACTGTATATAGGTTAACCCAGGTTGTACATAACTCCATAGAACACACTACTGTATATAGGTTAACCCAGGTTGTACATAACTCCATAGAACACACTACTGTATATAGGTTAACCAGGTTGTACATAACTCCATAGAACACACTACTGTATATAGGTTAACCTAGGTTGTACATAACTCCATAGAACACACTACTGTATATAGGTTAACCAGGTTGTACATAACTCCATAGAACACACTACTGTGTATAGGTTAACCAGGTTGTACATAACTCCATAGAACACACTACTGTATATAGGTTAACCTAGGTTGTACATAACTCCATAGAACACACTACTGTATATAGGTTAACCAGGTTGTACATAACTCCATAGAACACACTACTGTGTATAGGTTAACCAGGTTGTACATAACTCCATAGAACACACTACTGTATATAGGTTAACCCAGGTTGTACATAACTCCATAGAACACACTACTGTATATAGGTTAACCCAGGTTGTACATAACTCCATAGAACACACTACTGTATATAGGTTTGGAGGCCTCACTGTCCTCACCAGTCCCGACTCCCTAAAATACTTTAGAGGCATAAAAATGATTTAAAAAGCGATTTGACATTTATTTTGCCCTTCATTGACATCAGTCATGTAAACAATACTTTTTTATAAAAAAATAAAATGCTATTGATTGTATATTTATGGCTCTGTTTCACTACAAAGTGCAAGCTATTTCAGCTCAATTCAAATACTAATTCAAAGTTCAAAGTGCAACATCAATACATTGGTCATGGAGAGCTTCATGAGAACACTTATTTTCCAGTCTTATATTCTATACTGCAGTGGTTTTCAAACCTTTTGTGCCCAAGCCACATCAATGGGCAAGTCAAAATCTCAAGCCACATCTGTATTCATAGCAACAAATAGCAGATCTACAAGCTTTTACTGAGCTTGTAGATCAGCTTTTTTTCTTTTATGCCATTTATGACAATTTGTGAAAATAAATAAATAATAATATGGGATGTCAGGACCCCCCAAAATAATCATATTTGAACTGGTGACCCCATTTAGTTTGACTCGGTTCCACAGATAAATATAGTGAAAATAGCAGGTACACAGTGCCAATGTTGCAGGCTAGGGCTTCAAGATCATTTGTCCCTACAAGTATAGGACTCCTGAACAAACAGGCCCCATCTCAGTTCTGTGCAAGTGTGCATACAATGTAATGTGATGCCCTGGTAGCCTTTTCTACTGTTTACTCTGTCTATGTATTGTGTGTGTATTTATGTTATGTTTTGTGATTTTTTTGTACTTTGATGGCTGCTTCGTACAAAATTAATTTCCGCAAGGACAATAAAGTATATCTATCTACAAGCTCACAACGAGGCGTTGAGGTCCCAACCCACATGTTGAGACCCTCTGCTCTAGCGATCACATGACTGCAAATTCTTTCACAAACGGCAGTTTGTGAAAGAGAAATAAGTAACCACTGGTATATGAAAACAAGCCCAAAAAACAAAGTGATATTTACAATTTGTACCGCCCAACTAACTAAATTGACTAATAGTCCACACACCACATAGATTTCAAGCCTAGTGGGGAAATAGCCGATCCACAAGCCCAGAGGTTGTGAGCATGCAGATCGGCCATCCCCACACTAGTCCATGAGCCAGACAAGATTTCATTACCGAAAGAGTGGGCTAAACCAAACCTATATTAAATTGTTCATAGGGTCAATACGAGTAAATACATATATGATAACCTCTCCACAGGAACAGCTTTTTCATGGTTATCACACATTTTGTTATTTTCCCCGTACGTACATGACAGGTGAAAAATCATAATGAAACTTCCTGAATTGATTACTTACATGATGACAATGATTTATCGTATTACAAGTTTTCTGAAATTGTATATTTAAATATGCAAATTAGGCATTAGGAAAATATGCCCGAATTTGTATAACTTTCCAGAATCAACATTGGAACATTGGACAAAGCCAGAGTGAACATTCTCACACACTCACACGCACGCACGCACGCACACACACATACACATACACATACACACAGACACAGACACACACACACACACACACACACACACACACACACACACACACACACACACACACACACACAGTGTAGGACAGAGTTTCACACACACACACACACACACACACACACACACACACACACACACACACACACAGTGTAGGACAGAGTTTCACACACACACACACACACACACACACACACACACACACACACACACACACACACACACACACACACACACACACACACACACACACACACACACACACACACACACACACACTTCAGTAAGTCGTCTCCAAAACGCATGGCACACGGATCTATCCATATCATGAAGAAATAAAACTCCATCCACAGACTCACGGTGACGCGCGCGTGTTGCAAAATTATCACAATCAAGTTACGTTTTTCTTTATTCGTTTCAAAACAACAAAGATGGCGACTGGATCACATCACACAGCTGATCTGAGGGGTAACGTGCGCATGGACCGCCGTGTCCTGCCTGTGGTGTGTAACAACAGGTCGTCGCCCACATGCGAGCACGAGCGGGGACACGCTTGTCTAGCCTGACTTCTCACCGGCAGATCTGTGTAAACTTTCAGTGTAGGGTTAGGAACGCCCCCCCGCGTGTGCACATACGAGCGTGAGCATGTGACGTGCACACGCTTTTCCCTCCTGCTCTCACTGCTCACTGATAGTCTACAGTCACAATGCGCTCGCTTGGATCAAACTTTCGGTTTGATCCCGGAGTGGTGGTCCTGCGGACCCCCTGACTGACGCTATGGTGGCTTTAGTGTTTGTAATAACGTGTTTTGTGTGATCACGTGACCGGATCACATGATCTTTCAACTTATCTGTGGTCTAGATGAAGGATATGAACCGACGATGTGTGGAAGGACCCAATCTAATGTAAAACACAAAACACGTTTTTTGCGGTGAATGTGTTAAAGGCCTGTCCTAAAGAGAAAAATACAAATATTTATTTTGAAAACGGTGATATTTCTCTTATATTAGAAGATCTGTTATATACTGTAAACACACACTCACAGCTTTGACAAAAAAATAATCAAATATTATGCCCTCAGTGTTGCAATTCAATTTCCCACAAAAAAGGGTGACATTTGTCTTATATTAGCAGAGAATAGATGAGAATCAATCTGTAATATACAGTAATCAATACACTCACAGCCTTTGATTAAAAATAAAATAATTATATATTTTAGATTTTTGTATCGAATACAACACTACCCTGTCGGGATTTATTTTTCAATAATGACCGGCGACCCGTCATTATTGACGATGTTTGAACCTTCTTTATAGTATCGTTTATAGCAGGGGTTCTCAAACTTTTTTTATACCACGACCTAGGGCATTCACTAATGGTGATTTTTAGCATTCGACTTTTTCAACCTAAATATTCGATTATTCGCCGGTGAAATATCATATATTTTTCATCCAATACAAACGAGCGTTTATCATTAAAATGCTGTGTTGCCTTGATCTTCTATTTTCGGCACTCTGCTCTGTAAATCTAAGCCACGGCTCTGGTTGAAAAGAAACGCAGTGAACATATTCATTCAGTTCATTTAACTTGGAATAAGTCAGAAAATTATTGTTCAAGCCTATCCTATCTATGTTCAACAACAACCAGTTATGTCCATCCTTCAGTCCGGTCGTTACAAGGCTAAGATGCCTTATGATCAGTGGTGGAAAGTAACTAAGTACATTTACTCAAGGACTGTACTTAAGTACAATTCTGAGGTATTTTTTACTTTACTGGAGTATTTCCAATTTTAAATCATTTTACTTCTACTCCACTACATCTCAGAGGCAAATACTTTTTTACTCCACTACAATTTTGTGAAAACTGTAGTCAGATTTTGTAGATTTTGATAATCATAACAAAACATACATTAACCACTTCAGTCCCATATGCGGCCAACGGCTCAAAAACGCGCAAGCTTGTAGATCTGCTATTTTCAAAAGATGTTTTATACATTTTGGAAAAAAAATGAGGCTTTTACTTTTGGTACTTTAAGTACATTTTGATGCCAATAATTTGTACTTTTACTCAAGTACATTTGTATTACTGGACTCTTACTTGTAACAGAGTATTTCTAAATTGCAGTATTGTCTCATCTGTTTAAGAAAGTATGTAGCTGATATATAGCACTTTTACCTTAGCACTAGGTATACTCTTAGTTTCTTGTTTTAGAAGAGAATGCACTTCAGACTTCTGGTGATTAGTAGTTTAGTTCCCTACCTATGTTGAATGCACTGTAAGTCGCTTTGGATACAAGCGTTTGCTAAATGACTGTAATGTAATGTAATGTAAATGAAACTCGTGACCAGTTTTGTTATAAATGCCACACGTTTGCAGTTTGTTGGATAAGCATAAGATAAGATAATAATGTTTCAATAAGAAACATGACATCACCACAAGAGCTGTATTCTCCTAGGCTCCTACCAAACTGTGGATATACTCTGCAACAGGAGGGACTGCATGCTACTGTACCCTGGACGTGACGACACATTAATAAACTCACCAATAGTAAGTAAAGTATTTATACACTGTAGTTTTCACCATTGAGCGAGGAGCCATGTTTTTTTCTGCTTAAATATGGACTGTGCTCAAGTTATCAGCTTTCTATGAATCCATGTCTAGCCAGTCAAAATGTCTGTCTAGCTGTCTGTCTCTCTGTCTGTCTGTCTGTCTGTAGGAAACAGCTACAGAAAAATCTTACATTGATGGATGAGTTGAGATGACATGAAATAACATGTATAGATAGGCCAAATCACAAAATGGACGTGCATAAAAGACTGTTACATGAGCACAATAATAATTAATAATAATGAATGTTACACAAGGCCTTACACCTTTCACACGGCAGAGAGGGCTCTGTCACACATGCATGGACCGCACGGCCTGGGTGGAAGAGGACTAAGGAGGGACAGGTTGAGGGACACAGCCCCGAGGAGAGGGTGACGACCTGGTTCAACCACTTCCAAAGGCTGCTGGGACGCAGCTGAGGAAAATATAGCAGCATTCCTCCAGAACCTGCACATCGACGATGGTCCCTTCACAGCCAGTGAGCTTGCCAGGGTGAAATCCACAGTGAGAGAAGGCTCATCCTAGACTTCTGTAACCTCGCTCTAATGCACAACAAGCAGCCTGAAATATGGTCTATGTCTAACATCATCCCGGTGCCTAAAGCTGGAGACCTCTCAAAGCCAGACAACAACCAAATGATTTACAACTGAATGATACAGAATTATATTGTAAATGCAAATTTGCCCGATATGCCCCCTACTCCTGCATATCTGAGTAAATACCTCCAAAAAGTTAGCGACACCCACAGTCACAAAACTAGAGGGAGCGTTAACAACAATCTGGTACCACCCACCCATAAAAAACATGGGCAAATCCTCCTTCTACAGCACTGCCACCCAGGTTTGGAATAGTCTAACCCCATCCCTCAAAAAGTGGTGTTCGCTGGGCCCGAAAATTCACCTTTAAGGAGGCCAAAAAAGGAGGTAGTATTTTCCTGTTAGACAGATGACCCCCCCCCCCCCCTTTTGTAAATATAGCTTTATTTTATTTTCCCCATCCCATCTTTTTCTGTATTTTTGTATTGATATTTGAACTGTGGTGCCACTATATGACTATGAATTGAATACCAAGGACCTCATTGGAAACAAGACCGTAAGGACTTTTTTGAACGGACCTTTTAGACAAAGTATTCTTTTAATAAATATTCAATCAATCAATACTAAACAGGATACGATACGCCATCGACCCTCACCTGAGGGAGAACCAGAATGGCTTTCGAGAGGGGAGAACCACAGTAGCCCAGATCTTGGCACTAAGGAGAATGATCGAGGAGGTGAAAAAGGATAACCTGACTGCTGTACTGTGCTTTATCGACTTCAAAAAGGTCCCTCCCAACCTACTCTGGACAATAGAGACCATGTTATCACCTATAACATCCCATCAGAACATCCACCTCTGACAACAACAGGAGGCACTGTGCTTAAGGAAGTCAATGACTTTAAGTACCTGGGCTCATGAGTCAACTCAACCGAGCAAGATCTTGAAGTGAGGAAGACACTTGCATGGATGGCCCTGAACAGCATGACCAGCGTATGGAACTCCAACCTCCCCGTCAAATCAAACTCAGCTTCTTCTATGCTACGGTAAAGTCTGTTCTCCTCTATGGCAGTGAATGCTGGACCCTGAAGCCAAACCTGCAGAAGTCTCTAGACAGATGCTACACCAGAATGTTGCGAGCAGTACTTAACATCAGCAAGAGTGTTCATGTAACCAACAGGATCCTGTACGAGGTAATACCAAGGGTGAGCGAGAAACTAGCAGCCAGGAGAATGAGACTAGCAGGACACTGCCAAAGTAGTTTTAGGTAGTTTCAGGGAAATGATTTCCAACATTTTTGTTCAGGACTGTAACTGCTTTATTTAATTAATTGATTATCATATATATGTTCTAGTTCTCTGACTATTTTAGTTTTTGAGTTCTTTCTGTATTCTGATTCATGTATTTATTGCTGTATGTGAATGTCTATTCCTGTTGAATTACTGTGTTCTGTATCTCGGCTACATTGAAAATGAGGGCCTGCCCCTCAACTGTACTCCGAGCTGAAATAAAGGTTATGATGATGATGATTTATGCTATTCATATAGGTACACCAGGTTAACTCATGAAATGTTCAAATCAGTCTCATGGTACTGTAATAACAGGCCGATTCGTGTTTTTGCACCGATCTGCGTAAAACCTTGTATGTACACTCCCTAGAGGCAAAGGAAAAACCTGTGCCCTGCATTTTACAGCGCCAGCAGGAGGCCGACTTATGTAAAACCCTTTTGTTTAATTACTCATTCAGATTTTATCAAAATTTCACTTAGATCAGTAAACATGATCTCTCACGTGATCAAGATGGATCTGTTTGATGTTTCATATTCCATCCTGATTGGCTAAGATAGACATTTTAAGTTTGCAGAAGCGGCCGTTTTGAGCAAAATGCCTCAAATCATGAACGCAGGGTCCGATTGTGAAACTGTGCACGCACATTTGCACTATATTGAGAAACAAATGGCACCCTTTTGACATTTCCCTATTATAGCACCACCAGGAGGCGCTATAATTATAATTATAATACTACTACTACAAATTTGTCCAAACATCACGCAAATCGGTACACATTATCTCATTAGTTATGTGATCAAGATGGATCTGTCCGATACTTCATATCAACATTGCTGGCCCACAATCATCTACCTGACCTGGTGGAGACCTGTGCTCCGAGGAGCACTTGTTCTAGTTCTCAATGAAATTATAACCTCAAGCCAGTGCTGTCTGGACTGAACTGTTTGAAAGATGTTTAAGTGTTATTAGATATGAAACTGAGCCTTGTTCTTGTCATAACATTATATGTCTGTGGGGTTTACACATATTGAACCAATGAAAAGTATTAAAAAAGCACTTCTGACTAAACCTCCTAACTCCATTGGATCCTCAAACTGTCAGTCAAACCTCTTAACTCCACCCCCTCTCCCCTGTGTGGCACACAGAGCAGCTGCAGAGAGGAATATAAACAAACTTTATAACGACTCAGGGTTTTTTATGACTTGGTCATTCTAATCAATGATGGACAAAACAAATATCTCCACATTAATGGTAAAAAATAAACTCCATTTGAGCTGTATTTGGTGCAAAAAGACACAATGAGACGTGACTTATTAATCATGTCAACACAACACAATTCTGTTTCACTTCCTCCACTACAGAAAATATAAAATATAGAAAATATGTGGCCATACCTTTTCAAAAGCTGATTTCCAAAGTTCATAAACAAATATATTGTTTATTAGACTATCTTTTGTTTAACTATCTGTTAGCCTGTCATTAAACTTTGTACACACCTGTGTCTACCTTTGTAGATCTCTATTCTTTTAAAACCCATTTAACAAATCTAGCTAAGAAAATTAAACCTAAAATTGTCTTCCTCTACCGAAATAGAACATGCTTCTCTAAAGAAAACAGAATGAGGGTCATTCAAGCTACAATCATGCCAATATTTGACTAAGGAGATATTTTATATATGCATGCTGCAGACAGTACTTTAAAGCCCTTGGATGCAATCTATCACCAAGTGCACTCTTTATTACAGGTGCAGGTTTCAGAACTCATCACTGTACATTGTACACCTCAGTAGGATGGTCTTCCCTGGCTCTTAGAAGGAAACAACATGTCACCCTGTTTACATAAAAGGCACTACTTGGCAAACTGACCCTGTATTTGACAGAACTGTTAGAACCCGATACTTCAAGTCATGGTACCAGATCTCAGGATAATAACACTTTGCTGAAGGTGCCTACAAACCACAACCAGTACTAAACTGGGAGATACAGCCTTCAGTGTTATGCTCCATATATATGGAACGAATGTCAAGAAAAGCTGAAGTTAGATGTCCTTGTTTCTTTTGCTATTTTTAAAAGATTTTTAGCTGACCATATTTTATGCTGGTCTCAATGGATTTCCCTGAGATAAAGGTTTCAATCAATCAATCACTACAATGACACGCACGCACGCACGCACGCACGCACGCGCACACACACACACACACACACACACACACACACACACACACACACACACACACACACACACACACACACACACACACACACACACACACACACACACACACACACACACACACACACACACACACACACACACACACACACACACACACACACACACCATGTACTCACATGTTTTAAGGAGTTGAGGTGGAAGTGAATGTTCTTCTTCTTGATCCAACCTGTAGGAATGAAACACATATTATATGTCACACGTACACAGTCACATAGACATGTTTATATGACACATGTACAGTCACATAGACATGTTTATATGTCACATGTACACAGTCACATAGACATGTTTATATGACACATGTACACAGTCGAATAGACATGTTTATATGTCACATGTACACAGTCACATAGACATGTTTATATGACACATGTACACAGTCACATAGACATGTTTATATGTCACATGTACACAGTCACATAGACATGTTTATATGTCACATGTACACAGTCACATAGACATGTTTATATGTCACATGTACACAGTCACATAGACATGTTTATATGACACATGTACACAGTCACATAGACATGTTTATATGTCACATGTACACAGTCACATAGACATGTTTATATGTCACATGTACACAGTCACATAGACATGTTTATATGTCACATGTACACAGTCACATAGACATGTTTATATGTCACATGTACACAGTCACATAGACATGTTTATATGTCACATGTACACAGTCACATAGACATGTTTATATGTCACATGTACACAGTCACATAGACATGTTTATATGACACATGTACACAGTCACATAGACATGTTTATATGTCACATGTACACAGTCACATAGACATGTTTATATGACACATGTACACAGTCACATAGACATGTTTATATGTCACATGTACACAGTCACATAGACATGTTTATATGTCACATGTACACAGTCACATAGACATGTTTATATGTCACATGTACACAGTCACATAGACATGTTTATATGACACATGTACACAGTCACATAGACATGTTTATATGTCACATGTACACAGTCACATAGACATGTTTATATGTCACATGTACACAGTCACATAGACATGTTTATATGACACATGTACACAGTCACATAGACATGTTTATATGTCACATGTACACAGTCACATAGACATGTTTATATGTCACATGTACACAGTCACATAGACATGTTTATATGTCACATGTACACAGTCACATAGACATGTTTATATGACACATGTACACAGTCACATAGACATGTTTATATGTCACATGTACACAGTCACATAGACATGTTTATATGTCACATGTACACAGTCACATAGACATGTTTATATGTCACATGTACACAGTCACATAGACATGTTTATATGACACATGTACACAGTCACATAGACATGTTTATATGTCACATGTACACAGTCACATAGACATGTTTATATGACACATGTACACAGTCACATAGACATGTTTATATGTCACATGTACACAGTCACATAGACATGTTTATATGTCACATGTACACAGTCACATAGACATGTTTATATGTCACATGTACACAGTCACATAGACATGTTTATATGACACATGTACACAGTCACATAGACATGTTTATATGTCACATGTACACAGTCACATAGACATGTTTATATGTCACATGTACACAGTCACATAGACATGTTTATATGACACATGTACACAGTCACATAGACATGTTTATATAACACATGTACACAGTCACATAGACATGTTTATATGACACATGTACACAGTCACATAGACATGTTTATATGTCACATGTACACAGTCACATAGACATGTTTATATGTCACATGTACACAGTCACATAGACATGTTTATATGTCACATGTACACAGTCACATAGACATGTTTATATGACACATGTACACAGTCACATAGACATGTTTATATGTCACATGTACACAGTCACATAGACATGTTTATATGACACATGTACACAGTCACATAGACATGTTTATATGACACATGTACACAGTCACATAGACATGTTTATATGTCTCATATGTACACAGTCACATAGATATGTTTATGTCACATGTACACAGTCACATAGACATGTTTTATATGACACGTGTTTCTAGGCATAGGAAATTGCTAAGAAACTAGGGCGTCACCTGCTGGGCAATCTGGGAACCCATCGCCAAATAAAAAGGAAAAACAGCGCCCTCTGCCCTCCGCCAGTCTGTGTGTGGAATCTGACGGAGCCGCAGCCGGTGAGATAAACCCATGTCTACTGTTCTAATGGATTACAAACTTAAAGGTTACCCCGAACTTTAAGTTACTTTTGGACCGTTAGTGCAGGAGACCATTTACATTCCGTTTGGATCTAAGGAACTAATAGACACTCTGAGGACGGCGGTAAGAAGAAGCTGTTAGGACCGTTAATTGTTATAGTGTTCCGGATCCAATTAGCTTATTGCTTATTTATTTGTGTCATCACTTCCAAATCCCCTTGTTTATCCTATATCCTGTGTGAGTTCTCTCTCCTGATTGGATAAAATTGGTATCCCAACAAGAAACCATTTATATCCTGTTGACATCGCCAATACGATCAACATAGATCTTATTATCAATTAACCTTCTATGTTCTTCTACACATCCAAAAGTGTTGAAGTACCCCCCCAAACCAGGACACCCCCGTGCATGTAATGAGCCGATCTCTGTGAGGACGGCCGTCACGGATAATATTCCATGATTTTTCAAAGGTAAAGTAAAATCGCTGTTTTTGCTGGCAGCTGTGGCACACTATTACACTAATACTCTGGCAGTCAAAGAGCTAAATGTCAGACAATATATTATTTGTTGCTTCAGTTGGCATTGTGTGCAGGGAAATGCTTACAAATACCTAAAGCAGCCTCTCTAATCCTTAAAGAAGACATAATATTTAAAGCAGACCCTGTAATAGATATTTTAGAATGCCAAATGGATTGCAAAATGTACTATTGTGTATTTGTCTTCATCCATTCAATCTCATTCAATGCTAGTCAGCCAATCTTCACATCAATGTGCTAATTCTAACTTGACGGCAGCTGTTAATCTTAACAGCTGAAGAATGCTTACTCCTACCCTCTGTCAGCTAATCTGTATTTGTGTAACGCCCTTTGTCTTTAGTACATACCTTATATGACCATTCATAATAGCATCTCTGTTAGAGTGGACTATAAGAACTGTCTGGGATTGGGGCGGAGGGAAGCTTATGCCCGAAGGGGCTGTCGAAACAGGCTAGGAGGTCTGCTCCTTATGATCTGTAATGCTGTTGCTCTGCTGAATCTTCCTAATAAATGGTCAACACTTCACTCTGACTGGATATTAATATTTTCTATTATAACATATTTTCTTCAAGTACATTAATGAATACAAATACATTTAACATACAATACAGTTTTTGGTGTATTTGGTGACCCCAAATGGGTCTATTAAGAAATTGCAGCACACGCCACCAAATCTCATTACAAATGTTTCTGAAGAGTTAGCAGCCCTGAGTTAGCCTTAGATTACTAACCACAAAATCAAGTTAAAATGACCTAGTTTTGAAACAAATAGTCCCATTATCTTTAACTGCTGTGTTAAAAATAATCCAGGACCATTTGCAATTACCATTCAAGACTTTCTCTTTTCACATGCTCAAATTAACATAATTCTATAAGGTGTAGTTCAAAACAGTTTTGTCAATCTAAACAAGCAATACCGGGTGTTGTAAGAAAAATTAAAAAAAATAGTAGAAAAAAGAAAAGGAAGAAGAAGAAATACATTGTGCGGATCACATTTTGTGTGCAATGGATTTAGCTGTGTCTTGCAAAATATCTCTCACCAACCATTTGACCATTTCAGCATGGACTGACTTCACACCTCTACTCACTTGAGAGAATTCAGTCCAACAGAGAGCAGCGTCTCTTTTGAGTGTCCAGGCTGGTTGAAGCTTAGGTCGAGCTCTTTCAGATGGGAGAGGTTGCATCTCAGAGCTGAGGCCAGACAGGAAAAGCCTTCCTCTGAGACCAGACAGTGTGTCAGCCTGCAGAGAGAGAGAGAGAGAGAGAGAGAGAGAGAGAGAGAGAGAGAGAGAGGAAACAATTTAATAATCTCCTGCTGACAATCTAGTAGTGATCCACACAGAAAACACATTATTCACCTCAGAATCTCCAGTGTGCAGTGTGGACTCTTCAGTCCAGCAGAGAGATGAATTACTCCTTCATTCTGCAGCTCATTGAAACTGAGATCCAACTCTCTCAAACTAGATGAGCTGGAACTGAGAAGTGATGATAATTCCTTGCAGCATTTGTCTGTGATGCTGGTTTGTCTCAACCTGAATAATAAATAAATGATTAGTAAACCGTTAATTCAGACAAAAAACGGACTTAATCACATATCTGAATCCTCAAATACATGTGTTTCATTCAAATAAATGTCAGTACTCAAATTGATTTGTAATCTAACCTGAGAATCTCCAATCTACATTGCGTACTCTCCAGTCCAGGAAAGAGTATTTTCACGCCTGAATCGTGCAAGTCGTTGTAACTCAGGTCAAGTTCTCGAAGACTAGATGACTTGGAACAGACAACTGAGGCCAGATGTTCACAGAAGCTCTCTTTGAGGAAACAGTAACTCAACCTGAATGACAAAAATAAAAACATATAAACATGATAAAAACATATAAACATGTCTTCTTTAAGTGTCTTTGTTGTCTGCTCTGATGAATAAATAAATCACATTCTCAATACATACTGTCACCAGCTCTGACTCACTGGACAATGGATAAAAGATCCTGTTAGATATGTTAGTCTCTAATACAGTGTTTCCACCTGTGTTGAAAAGGATTGTTTCACCTGTTGCCTTGTAGGCATGGGACAGCAAAATCAATATAGCAATATATCGTTGTGCTCCCGTTTGTGATAAATAATCGATACATTACCGGCAAATATAAATATTATATCAAAATGGGCATGTGCTCTATGGATTCCCCCGTTGCCACAGAGAGCAGTACTTCATGCCTCCTGTCCTGTCTGTGGTGGGGCTATTGACATAAATTAGGGTAAAATGGGCGGGAGTACGCAGCTCTGAAGAAGAGAAGACGTGTGAAAGTGAATGCCAAGAATGAATGGAATGCATGCAGAGAGCGAGCGAGAAACAGTGAGAGAGGGTGACATCGCATCTAATCAACTTCTAGTATGTGAATACGTTTATTTGTGAGCAGCGTGGCTCTATGTAGTGGACACATACATGCACGAACACACGCTTACATGCACAGTCACCCATGTAAAAACACAGAATGGAAGTGATGGTGATGATGAAGGTGAGAGCGCAATGGTGGGAGAAGGAACACAGAGACCAGGAACACATGCATTATTGTACTAACTGAAATGTGGCTAACAGAGTTAGCATATGATGCCTTCATCACTCCCTCTGGTTTCACTGCCTACAGCAAAGACCATAACGGTCCCAGCGTTAAGCAGTGTGTGTGTGTGTGTGTGGGGGGGTGTAAACAGTAAGGTACGTGAACTGGTTTCAGATCCGGCAATGTGGGGTACATGAGCGCGGCCCTAAACATTGTCATCATGAAGGAAGGCGAAGAAGGCCTTCACGGCAAAGATGGAAGATCAATTCAACATCAGGGGCGGTACACACAGGCGGTACAACCTTGATGGACAGCGAAGCAAAAAACAGAAATGAAGTGAACCCGCCTGCCTCCCTCCCCAACAAACTGAACATCTACTACGGCTGGTTCGAGACCAGTTCTACCCGCAGCAGCCCGGCGGTGCCATCAGCAACATTAAACAGCCAGCGGCAACACCAGCAGAGGACACCAGCCCTTTAACCATCTCGGAGGACGACATGCACACAGCCCTCAAACGAATCAAAATCCAGAAAGCAGTGTGACCTGATGGGATTCCAGGCCAGGTCCTAAAAGCATGTGCAGACCAGCTGGCAGGAGTTTTTGCTGACATCTTCAACCTCTCCCTCTCCCAGGCTGCGGTCCCTGCAGGATTCAAAATGTCAACCATTTTGCCCAACCCCAAAAAGGCCAAAGTGACATGCCTGAATGACTGGAGACTAAGAAAAAGTTCAAGTTTAAAAACACAAAAGGCATCAGTAAGTCCATCTAGGCAAATGTTAAAAAGAAAGGTTATAGTCCCCTTTTAAAAGCATCAACGGACTGTGACACTCTCATATGGTCAGGAAGGGCATTCCACAGCCGAGGAGCTGCTGAGCAGAAGGCCCGGCACCCCATGGTGCGGAGCTTCGTCTTGTGGGGTTTGAGTGTGTTCGAATTTCCAGATTACATGTTGAGGAGGCCCTTAGCGCTGACTGATAACAAAATATGACTACACCTTGGCAAAACTGAATCCATTCTTTTTGGGTCCAGATCAAACCTCTGCAAGGCCAAAGACTTCACAGTCAAAGAAGGCGACAATGTCATCACAAGGAAAGATGAAATTTCCTACCTGGGTTGTATTTTAGAGGGCAACGTCTCAAGTGAAAACATGGCAATAAAAGTAACCAGAAAAGTCAACCAAAGAACACGTTTTCTATTCAGGATCTCCTCAGTGGTCAGTAGGAACACACTGAGGACACTAGCAGGAGCACATATGTGATCCCTACTGGTGAAATCTGCCACAAGTCACGGGATGAGAAGGCTAGACAATTGCGAATTAAATTAGATTTTTTTTTGTTGTGTTTTTCGTTTTTTTTCATATTAACACAGTTCGAATGTTGAAGAAGGTTGGTATTCTATCAGAAAGCCGTTTTATAGTCATTAAATGGTTACAATTAGATTGTAAACATGCCTCTGTTTGTTAGAGTTTCTGTGTGTATTTTGGGGGTTGAACATTCATGTCCCACATTTGCATATAGAGGTTTCGATTGGCCTGGCTTGGCATGGTTCTCCAGTTTCACGCAGAGTACCATAGCAGCGTTTCATTAATGTTGCTTATCCTTGTTTATTCATTCATTTTTACAGTAATGTTACACTGTGCAGAAATCCAAAATAGCCAACCTACAAGCTCACAAGGCGTTGTGTTGTGAGCTTGTAGGCTTGTGAGGCTATTTGCGTGTATGTCCGACTTTGGCGTTGATTTTAGTGTCAGTTTTGATGCTATCTCTGACTATGTAGATGACACACACACTAGTGTAGACGTGTTTGTTTGTCTGAAAAAAATGCAAAGAAAGGCAATTGTTTCGCCGCTGCGGCCGTGTGTTTACACAGCACCACCCACACGTTGCCAACTATTGTTGCTATGTATGCTTATTATAAGCGACCTCGTTTTCTGTAAAGTTGCTTGAAAATATCGGTGGCTGTTTGGTATTTGTTGTGAGCCGCTCGACGTTCGTTTAAGACTGGTAACGCAAAACAACGTCGCTACTAGCCAGGCTTCATAGCCTCGTTAGCTCGTAACTGCAACCTGGTGTTTGCACTTTATTCATTTACAGCCCATACATCTACATAAACGTTCAGATTTCAAATATAAAGTGCTTATCTCATGCCACGGGTGTTATAATTATGTATGGGCCCTCATAAGTACCCGTATCTTCCGTATTGTTCAATAAAAAGCATTTTAATCCGATCGGTGGCCATTGTCTCTTTTTTTTTGAACTACGCGGCTGTTTGGGCGTGTATTGCAGACTGATACATTATAACTATGAGAAAATGGCCGCCGATCGGATTAAAATGCTTTTTATTGAACAATGCTGAAGATACGGGTACTTAGACCCACCCGAAGTGAATTGTAACATCTGTGGCCATGGGGTAAGCACTTTATATTTGAAATCTGAACGTTTATGTAGATGTACAGGCTGTAAATGAACAAAGTGCAAACATTTTGCAGTTCAACAAAGACGTCACGATAACGTGTAGCTGCTTATTTGCAGTGGTGGAAAGTAACTAAGTACATTTACTCAAGTACTGTACTTAAGCTCACAACGTGTCACATCGCGACGCATTGTGAGCTTGTAGATCTGCTATTTTCAAATATTTAGTACTTTTACTTTTGGTACTTTAAGTACATGCCAATACTTTTGTACTTTTACTCAAGTAAATTTTGAATTCTGGACTTTTACTTGTAACAGAGTATTTTTATTAGGGCTGGGACTCGATTAAAAAAGATTAATCTAATTAATTAGAGGCTTTTTAATTAATTGTAATTAATTAATCTAAATTAATCACATGTTTCATATCAATATTTGACCTGAGAAGCAATTTCTTTTCAGTTAAAACAGATTTTGGTATATGAGTGAATCAATGAGTGAATACAAGTTTAAGCAACAAAAAATAGTTCTGCACACAACCGTGTTTTTATCCACGCTTCCATCAGAGAGTTTTTTAAATCTAAATTTCCCATCCACTGGGCCAAGCAAAGCAGTCTGATCGGCTTATTGTCCCATTGCGTGCACTGGGGTGTGTTGGCTGTTGGTTGGTGCACTGGTATGATCGGTACACCTGAAACTCGTCCAGTGAGAAGTTCTGTGGTGCATAAACTAAGCGCGATTAAAATGCGATTACTTCATTTTCTGTAATTAATTAATCTAAATTAATCAGTTAAAGTCCCAGCCCTAATTTTTATATATTGAAGTATTGGTACTTTTACTTAAGTAGAGAATTTGAGTACTTTTTCCACCACTGCTTATTTGGGCTTGCTTTCAAGATTATTTTTGAAAATAGCTGATTTAACAGGGCTCAAGTGGTGAAACTGGTCGTTTCTTTTGGGCTTGTTTCTCAAGAGCTTGTTTCTCTCACAGAACAACACCAGCACTGGATGGTATCAATACATTTACTTACATTGGCTATTTGAAAATTGCCGATCTACAAGCATGCATTGTGAGCTTGTAGATCTGCTATTTTCAAATAAATATTTTATTAAATCTATTATGACGATGATTACTTAATATGCCTATTTTTGCCAGACCCGAAGGGTATGGCTTACATGAGGCTCTGTCCCTATTTCGTCCATACAGGGCATGTCCATTTGTCCTTAGGTCTTTTCTCCATACATGGGCAAAAAACATGGCCCCGTCCGTTTGTCCTTAGGTCCCAGCCAGAAAAGTCTGTCCCCCTTTCGTCCATACATGGACACAAGCTGACACGTCATGTGAAGTCCGGCTTAGCCTGGGTCTGGCAGAACCAGGTTTCCTGGTCTTGTTTACAACACAGATCCTCTATGGGGGTCCCTGGCACTAAACAGAGTGGACAGCTGACTGAAAGGTGTCAATGGGGGAGTGATTAGAGGAGTGGCTAGGCTGAATAAATTACCCATTGTTCACGCCCATTACCTGGAGCTGAGAGGTGCTATAGAAGTGACAATTCTTTGGGAGGGATTATCTCAGTTTGCACTATTATAGATAACCAGATTCAAATGAGCACATCTTCTTCAAATATGTTCCGATTTCAATCTGGAAAAAATCTGAAAATTAAAAAATTAAAAATGCCAACTTGCGGCATAAAGCATTGCACCCAGTCACATATCCATCCATTTTGACTATATATGCACCTTGTGGTACTTTAGTACCTCAAAGGCATTAAAAACAAAACTGCAGACCTCTCAAACAAACAGGTCAGGTTACTACTAGGCCTTACACCCAGAACTCACCTAACCCTTGCTCATTATGGGTGCAATACGTTAGTCCGACAGCGCATTCCTCCGACAGCGCAGTGCTCCGACATTAAACAGTAAACCCGAACCAAACCCGCACCCTAACCCTAACCGCACGCGGATGCCACATAGTCGGAGAAAAGGTCTGTCGGATTAACGCATGCCTCCCGCTCATTATGCTAGGGTGGGATGGCTCAGGGTAGAGGACAGAGTAGGGTTGTAGTCGAGTCCACACAAAGCAAGTCCAAGTCAAGACCAAGTCCAAGGAGGGCCGAGTTTAAGTCAAGACTGAGTGTGGGAGGGGATGAGACCGAGTCAAGACAGAGACCGACGGGGGGGGGGCGAGACAGAGTTCGAGACCGTACAGTATATATTTGTTTTCACTCATTTGATATGTGGAAACAGACAGGAAACATGGAGAGAGGCCATTCTAATTGGCACCCGACACCAGGTCAAATCATCCCCAATAACTAGCATCACTTTCTCCAGCCAGATCCTCTCCCTCTCACCCGTAGTCACCAACCTCGGTGTTAAAATGGACCCCCACCTGACTTTTGATTCCCATATCAAACACCTCTGCAAAACCTAATTTTCCCACCTCAGAAACATTGCCAGACTCCGCCCCACACTCACCCTGCCAGATGCCGAAAAAGTAGTTCACGCCTTTGTCTCCTCAAGGCTTGACTACTGTAACGCACTTCTCATCGGGATCCCTAGCAAGAGCATCCAGAAGCTCCAGTACATCCAGAACAGTGCTGCTAGGATCCTGATGAGAGTGCGGAAATACGGACACATCACACCCATCCTCCATTCACTACACTGGCTTCCAATCTCCGTTAGGATTGAGTACAAGGTCTCCCTCCTCATCCATCAGTGCATCTACAGCAATGCCCCCTCCTATCTAAAGGAACTCCTCAAACCCCCGAACTCAGACCTTGTGTTGGGGAAGCGGAGGGGTCAGACCTTGTGTTGGGGTGGTGGGGGGGTCAGACCTTGCAGTCAGTGGGTTTCATCCCGGGAAAAAAACTTGCATTTTTAAGTTAAATGTATCACACTAGTGCAGTTTGGGAGCAAATGAAAAAGATAGACCTATGTATAACTTCATGAGGTTCTCAGGACATAATTTAACAAGTACATTTACTCTGTTACTCTCCACCACTGCTGGTCGGTTATGGTCGACTAAAACTTCTGGGAAAACCGATATACAACACGAAAAGCTAGGTTTGTTTCTTTGGCCCAAATTCAAGCAGCTTCGGATGTTGGACTTGGCAGAGAGGGAGGACATCTATCAAAGAGCATAACGAGAGGCGTGACCTCCGCCTCAATGAGCCACGGTCACAGTGATGACCCAGCAGGTGTTTATGTGTTTATTGTTTAACATGTTCGAAATAAAGCCATCATTCATTCATTCATTCATTCAGCAAGAAGAGGACGAGGTGGAGGAGCTCGCTGACGCTGGGCCAGAACCTCCAGACCTAGAGCCGGTTACATTCAAGAAGCGGTGCATGCTTTAGCCTCTATGTCCTATTTGTTCTTTTATTTTCAAATGAGGCTATATTATATTTATTAATGAAGGTCAAACGTTACGGTTAATGCGCACTGCCATTATAAAGCTACCTAACTGACATACAGTTTTATTTCCCATTTGGCCTGTTGGATGTTATATATACATATATACAGGCTATACATGCTTAAAAGCATGCTATTTACTTGTCGATTGGTTTATTGATTGTATATTTGTTTATTCGTTATTGTTTGTTTGTTCGTTTATTGATGTTCGTTTATTGATGTTTACTGTGATTCGTTTAGTGCAGACAAGCAAGGGATATTTTCGTTTTGTCCCTTTTTTGTCGTTGTTGGGATATTTGCGACATGTTCTACAATGCAAGTTTGCACAAAATACATTCTCACTCAAGTTTGCACTATTGTCTAAGAGAAGGCCTATTTGTTTTGTTGCTGGCCATCAATGAAAGAGTCTTTGACATGAAATTGTGTGGTTTTATGTAGGGAACAGACTAAGGTAATTTCAGGTGACAGGTTAACGCTATCTATGAATGAACAACACAGCCAAATCCTGGTCAGCATATAACGGATTGAGTAAAATAAAATGTTCTGTTTGGCAGTGGTGGAAAGTAACATTAACATAAGTACATTTACTTAAGTAAAAATTGGAGGTATTTGTACTTGAGTATTTCCAATCTAAAATACTTTTATTATTACGCATATTTATTTATTTTTGTATTGTTTCATATGCGCTTTTCTGACGGGGTGTCTGCAGGGTCGGGTCTGTAAAATCTCTGATATAATAGGATAATATGTTTCACAGATACATTTTGGTTCCGGTCCATTTTTTTTGGACCCGTGAAGAGCTCTACTTGAAGAGCGTAAAAGACACAAACAGGCACAACACCAGAAGGAGCCCCACTGAACTCACTGAACCCAGTTTTGGTACAAATAAAAAATTGGTCAAATTTGTTGTACTGCAATGCTGCCAGAATGTGTAAGGCCCTACCAACAGTTATACAAAAGTGGGACTTCTTACCCTCCTTCAAAACCGCTCTAAAAGAGCACCCACAGGTGACTGCAATTTGTAACTGGCTCCTGTAATAAGTAAACAGTCTCCCCCAACTGTTTACTGTACATATAACTTTCTTTCTTATTACTACTCGAATATATGATGTTTTTGCATAATACTGTATATTATTGTTCGTCTTTAAATGTCTCGATGAGGATATGATGAGGATATGAATATATATATTTATATGAATATATATATATATATATATATATATATATATATATATATATATATATATATATATATATATATATATATATATATATATATATATATATATATATAGTGCAGTGTAGTATCTAACTCAATGGGAGATACAGTAATTGAGTTAGTATGAAAACCATTCACCCATACTCTGAACGTGAGCACCTCTGCTGGAAGTGTCGAGGAGTGACACTTTTCAGTAGCAGAACAGTAGGATTAGCGAGGCTAATCAGTGAAAAAACCTGGTGAAAACCTGTGTTTTCAGAAAACTTGAAAGAAAAGATCAGGAGAGCGTGAAGAGTTGGAATGGCACATCTGTACATGACAACCAAATAATGGGAATGAACGTATGCATGCTGAGTTCAACCCAGTGATGAGCGAACAGGTCAGACAAGAACAAAAAGATTGGCGAAACAATTTTAGCCTTATTATTATTTGTATTTTATTTTAATGTGAGTGAATTGTTTAATCTGTTTTCTATCTATAGCTGTCCATGGTGGAAGTGAATATATACTATAATGAATTTAGTTCAGAAACAAACAAGCCTTCTCTACCGATGGAGGCGATTGATTGATTTATTGATTGATTGATTGATTGAATACTTAATTAACCGTTTGCAAAAAAGTACAGTGGTACGATTATACAAATGCTAAAAGGATAAGCACAAAAATACCTAATGCTGCGTTCACACCAAAAGGACGCCTAATGAAAAAAACGCCTATAGTCCATTTGACTTGACGTTTTTTGATCAAACTGGGCGTGTCCAAGAACCTGTCACTCAAGTCTCCTCAAGTGAGCTTTTTCGAGGCGAGACAAAAACGGGCTGTGCGAGCAGATGCGCATTATGAAGTCAAAAATGAAAAATAGCAGCTGTAGATGAGAAATAAGTCTATATTTCGTTACTACATAACCTATTTATGGAAAACAAATCTACAGAATGTTTATAAACAAGCTGCTAAATAACTGAACGGGCTGTCTGGTCGCTACCCCCCCCACGCTGCTCTCCATGAGCCCGTCATAGGGCACTCTGTCACGGGGAGAACCACTCAGTGTTGCTAGAAATGACCAAAGCGAACTTAATAAATCTTAATAAAAAAGCACAAACTACCTACTTCACAAGAATAATGTTGGTGTAATTAGGAGATTCGACAGGGAATCTATATTTTATATACACAAATTAACAAGTTAAAGAAAAAATCATCTTGCAGTATTTCCTGTTTTTTGTGGATGTTCACCTCTCGTCTCGCCGCTCAGCTGCTGCTGTTTCGGGCAGACTGACTGCGGGAGTCCCGCTCCCTCCAAGGCCGGAGCCCGTAGACAGACAGATCTGTCTACGGGCATCCCTTTGATGCTTCGCTATTAGTTGAGCGACATATACACTGACATAGTATGTATGTAGTAACTTTAATATTCGTTTTGTGTGGGTGTGTGTGTAGTAGTCCAATTCGGCCTCCGTGTTCATCTACCCCGCTCCAGTGAAAACCGGGCTGTGGTCCACTGTGGGGACCACAGACCACAGCGGACCGTGTGACCTGTCCGCCCCCAGCGGGCTCTCTTCTCCCCGGGGTGAGCTGGCGGGGAGAGGGGCCTGCCTCATGGAACATAACCAGTTTTAACTGCTTTCACGACTTGTTGGTCACATATCCTTTTATTTCCGACCATATCTATGCTATGTTCTTGCCAAATCACCATTAATATTACTTATACAACCTTTATTTTAAAAAAATAGATTTTTCTTTCGGAAACCTGTCTGCTGCGCCTGCTGCGAGCTGACATTATTTTTGGCTGAACGAGCTAGTCGACGCCTACTCAGGTCCTGCTGTGCTCTGATTGGCTAGAATTGCGCTTAAAAACGCCGACAGTTTCTAGGCTTCAAAAAGAAAAGCTTCAAAGCTCGGGTCTGGGGAGAAAAAAAGCACGCCTTTACATTTAGGCGTTTAAACGCTCATGAAAATTTTTAAAAACGCCAATTTGCATAGAGATAACATTGAAAATAGAAGCTTTTTTTCATTAGGCGTCCTTTTGGTGTGAACCATAGACTGTATAAATGAGATGGACAAACCCCCTCCGCTGCTTTCTACAGACCGAAAATGAAGCCGATTGTTGCAAGACTGTAGGTCCGCCATCTTTCAATATCGCGTCAGAATGAGACCAGACCATTATTGGTTAGGTAGCTTGTCAATCAAGAGCGGGGGGCGGGGAATGAATGCTATTGGTTGTGTAGCTTGTCAATCAAATCATCCCGCCCCTCCTAGAGAATAGCCCACTTTATCGTCAATTTTAAAATAAATAGGGCCATCATTTAGCAAAACGCATATCCTGATGATTGAAAGGAGACTTTAAACTAGCGACAGGAAGCATATAGAATTCATGACAATTTTTATTACAGTAAGAAAATCTAGTCTAAAGTTTGTCAAAAAACCCATTCACTTGCGTTAAAATAAATTCTTTCTGACACCGCAGGTCGGCGCAGGGTAAAACAGCGCCACTCTGGCCATTTTGTCGGCCTCATCGTAAATATCTAAGACTTGCCCCTTGGTGTGAACGCAGCATGAGCGCTCGTTTCCATTGTGGTCCTGTGTATTGAATTCATCGAGACATTTAAAGACATATAATACTATCCAATAATATGCAAGACATCATATAGCAATAAAAAGATATGTACAGTAAACAGCTGAGGGGGGGGGGGGCATTTCTGGAGTTAATCTTAGACCAATAATATGCAAGACATCATCTACACTAGTAGGAATAAAAATCGCTGTTTGGGTCGATGACTTAGTTGACGTGTCACTATGGATGTATTGAATCAACGTTTTGAACCAGGGTTTTAAGCCAGCCAGTTTAATTTAACATGCAGAGACGCTCTTAGTCTGTAACACACATGGGTTTTTAACATGGAGCCGCGCTCACAATAAGGAACTGCCTCCATGTTAATGCTGACAAAAACAACCCGGTTTAATAGGTTGTTTACTACATTATGTAGGTTACCGCGACTGCCTTTACATTTTTCATACAATGTTCAGAAGAAGGGATCTTAAGTTCCATACTTTCACTAATAAGTTGGTGAAAACAGTCATTTGTAATGCACTGAAGGTGTCGTTATGAATAAAAGACAGACACATGTCTTTTTCAACTGGTAAACAATGAAAGGACTGTTACAGTTGATTTTACAGATATAGAGACAAACAACCTGGCGTCCCATGATCAGTGTGTGAATGGGGCGTCACAGTCACACATGTGTGTTTGAGTTAGCCACGCCCACATATGTTGTTGTATGATAATAAGGGGAGGGGATGTTTTTAGTACGTAGTTAAAACAGTGTATTTCATTGGGCCTTTTGACACAAAAGCTTTCAGCTTACAGGAAGAAACCCCAAAATACACAGGGAAGACATATTTGCATATCATAACTACACCAGGGGGCCTCTTAGAGTCATGTCAAATGCATAGACACATACAAAGCTGAAGAAGAACCCCATCTTTAAACTTCAAGTGTTTGCGATAGGCAGTTCAGAAACACAAACCCCGCCTCCTCACAGACTGAACAGTTCAGAGACATAAAGCCCGCCTCCTCACAGACTGAACAGTTCAGAAACATAAACCCCGCCTCCTCACAGACTGAACAGTTCAGAGACATAAAGCCCGCCTCCTCACAGACTGAACAGTTCAGAAACATAAAGCCCGCCTCCTCAGAGACTGAACAGTTCAGAGACATAAAGCCCGCCTCCTCAGAGACTGAACAGTTCAGAGACATAAAGCCCGCCTCCTCACAGACTGAACAGTTCAGAGACATAAAGCCCGCCTCCTCACAGACTGAACAGTTCAGAGACATAAAGCCCGCCTCCTCAGAGACTGAACAGTTCAGAGACATAAAGCCCGCCTCCTCACAGACTGAACAGTTCAGAGACATAAAGCCCGCCTCCTCACAGACTGAACAGTTCAGAGACATAAAGCCCGCCTCCTCACAGACTGAACAGTTCAGAAACATAAACCCCGCCTCCTCACAGACTGAACAGTTCAGAGACATAAACCCCGCCTCCTCACAGACTGAACATGTTGCAAACATGGACCACTGCATCCGAGGCGAACATGCCTGAAACCCCGTAGCAAGCTTTCTATCGGGGGACGCCATCCCCACCGACGCCAGCTTTTAAACTTAACTCCTCTAACCAAAAGGCCTCATTCACCTCATTACCAGTGTTGGGAAGTAACTAAAGTAATATGTAACTTAAAGTAATATTATTACCTTTTCCCAGTAACTAGTAACGTAACTAATTACTTTCACATTTTGAGTAATAATATTACCTTTACTTTTTTTCAAAAAGTAACTTATTACTTTTTTTCACGAGCCTCGGTGGTACTCTGGGTTTGAGTGTGTTTATTTGATCCTGTGTTGTTTTTGGTCCATTGATATAATGATAGACTGGTTGGGATCAAGTTGCTATGCAGGCTGCTTGCTGATCCGGTCTAGAGCGGATACTAGTGATGCGCGCGTCGGGTTTTTTCATGACCCGCCCCGCCCCGACCCGCCACGGAACGCAACCCGCCTCAGCCCGCCCCGCGAACCCATATATAAATCTATGGCTCAACCCGCCCCGCGACCCGCGATTTTTTTTTAATTCTGTAAAATTATGGTTAGAAAATAATCCCCAAGTGTATTCAAACTGTTTTATTGTTATTATTCTTATTCTTATTAGGAATAAAGACAAAAGAAGAGCATGTTATTATTTTTATTTTTTTTGCGTGTGAGAGCGCGTGACCCGCTCACCCTCAGCCCGCATCATTTTCTCCGAAATTCTGACATAACCCACCCGCGCCGCGGGTTGACCCGCGGGTCCCGCGGGTTACGGGTCAACCCGCGCATCACTAGCGGATACGGAAACGTTGCGCACTTGTCTGTGTGAATTATTATCAGCTGCGGAAGGGCGGGCCGCCCTTAAACCGGAACAAACAGTGTTGCCATGTCTGCTTATTATAAGTGACTTGTTAACCGATGAAGATGCGCCGTAAGCTTGTAGGTCGGCTATTTTCTATATATATATAATATAGGTCACTGATTGTTTGACGTCTGTTTTCTGTCTGACGCAGATTGTGTCTCATGATGAGTCATTATCTGTTTGAACCCAGGTGTTTGAATTTGAATATTTTATTAGGCAAAAAATACATTAAATACATTTAAAATACTTGTTTCCATTGAGGTCCTTAGTATTCAATTCATAGTCGTCAAATGGTTTTCATTTAGTCTGTAAGTTATTTATTCATACACTGTAAAAGTCTTAGTGTTAATATAATTCAAATGAGTGTACAATGAGTATTTTACAATGTAGGCTGCAGAAAAGAGAAAAAAAACAACTGCTAATGTTGAAAATGCAAAGTCAGACTTTTGGGGAGAAAGGATGCAAATTACTGGGGGCGAGAAAAAAAAAGTAACTAAAGTAATAAGTAACTAGGTACTTTTGGCAGGGAGTAATAAGTAAAGTAACTACATTACTTTTTAAACAAGTAATATGTAATAAGTAACATATTACTATGTTTTAGTAACTATCCCAACACTGCTCATTACACACACACGCACACACACACACACACACACACACACACACACACACACACACACACACACACACACACACACACACTGACCTCAGTATCTGCAGTGTACAGTGTGGACTCTTCATTGCGTCACAAAGCTGCTTCACCATAGATGTCGACAGGGAGCACCGAGTTATTTCCAGTTCTATCAGATGGGACGGATTAGAGCTGAGAGCTGACACCAGGATCTCACAGCGTGTCTCATCCATGATAAGGTCAACAAGTCTGTAATTACAGATTAAAAGGGAAAATGTGATTTAGCTTTATGACAAAACATTCGTTGACGTTATCAAACATATGTCCGACGAGTGGTAATATAGAGCATAGCAGAGGCCGCCATTTTGTGGTTCCACAGATAGAAAATCCATTATGTGTTGCCATGTCTGCTTATTATAAGCAACTTTTGGCTTGTTTTTCTTTGAAGTCTCTTGTAAATATTGGTGGTTGTGTTTTTTTGGGGGCTTGTTTCTAAAGTGTAGTTGCTTTTGTTTGCTGATGTTGTTTAAAGTGTCTCTCAAACATTTTCTGTCGAGAACCCCAAATTAATCTATTTGTCTGCGGGCCCCCATATCAAAATATTTTGTGCAAGGGACCCCCATACAAGATTTGAAATTTTTGAAAATAGCAGATCACGTTATGAGCTTGTAGATCAGATTTTTTCAAATAGCCGATGTATGTAGGCTTAAAGGGCTTATAGTCACCTCTTAAGGGCTGGTTTTCTTAGACCTGGTTGCTTATGGTTGAACTGGACATGGGTTTTATAACCAGGTGTTTAGTGTTAGGCTGTACTGGGATCAGTTGGTTGAACTGGACAACGGCTCTGTGTTCAGTGTTAAGCTGTACTGGGATCAGTGTGGTAAAATGTCAAGTTTCATGGAATAAAAGTAGACTAACTGACATTTTAGTTTTACATTTGAATTTTAGTCAAAGGTTTTTGTTGACTAAGATAAAGACTAAAATGCTTGACTTTTAGTCGACTAAAACTAAACTAA
The DNA here is from genome assembly GCF_963454915.1 of Gymnoscopelus microlampas. Classification (NCBI taxonomy): domain Eukaryota; kingdom Metazoa; phylum Chordata; class Actinopteri; order Myctophiformes; family Myctophidae; genus Gymnoscopelus; species Gymnoscopelus microlampas. The sequence continues at coordinate 50,697,946 of NC_139953.1, read as the reverse complement.
ATAAAAACAGAATGAGCTTGACTAAATAAATACGATATAAACTAACAAGGGTGATTGAAACTGGACTAAGACTGAGACTCAATTAAAATACATTCTAAAACAATGCACACTAAAGGATAACAATAGGGACTTGTTTCTATTGTTTCCATTGGAAACAAGGCCTCTGAGGCTAAATGTTTGAAAACAAGTTTAGTTGTAAACAAAGGACCATTTCCATGTCATGTTAATCTAATGGATAATAAAGTTTTCTTTATCTTTATTTATGAGCCAATACAGTATTATTGAGTTACTCATCGATGACAGAATGAAGCCACACAATATGACTTTGCACTTTAAATACAATGTCTATGTACAGTGTGACGTTCACTTTAAATACAATGTCTATGTACAGTGTGACGTTCACTTTAAATACAATGTCTACGTACAGTGTGACGTTCACTTTAAATACAATGTCTATGTACAGTGTGACGTTCACTTTAAATACAATGTCTATGCACAGTGTGACGTTCACTTTAAATACAATGTCTATGTACAGTGTGACGTTCACTTTAAATACAATGTCTATGTACAGTGTGACGTTCACTTTAAATACAATGTCTATGTACAGTGTGACGTTCACTTTAAATACAATGTCTATGTACAGTGTGACGTTCACTTTAAATACAATGTCTATGTACAGTGTGACGTTCACTTTAAATACAATGTCTATGTACAGTGTGACGTTCACTTTAAGTACAATGTCTATGTACAGTGTGACGTTCACTTTAAATACAATGTCTATGCACAGTGTGACGTTCACTTTAAATACAATGTCTATGTACAGTGTGACGTTCACTTTAAATACAATGTCTATGTACAGTGTGACGTTCACTTTAAATACAATGTCTATGTACAGTGTGACGTTCACTTTAAATACAATGTCTATGTACAGTGTGACGTTCACTTTAAATACAATGTCTATGTACAGTGTGACGTTCACTTTAAATACAATGTCTATGTACAGTGTGACGTTCACTTTAAATACAATGTCTATGTACAGTGTGACGTTCACTTTAAATACAATGTCTATGTACAGTGTGACGTTCACTTTAAATACAATGTCTATGTACAGTGTGACGTTCACTTTAAGTACAATGTCTATGTACAGTGTGACGTTCACTTTAAGTACAATGTCTATGTACAGTGTGATGTTCACTAAATGAACTTAGACTGTGGAAAAACTAAATTGAATATTTAATTATATATATATATAATTAATAATAATATATTAATATATACTATATTTAATACATATTTTTTTTCATAGAATCAAACGTTATATGTTATATATAAATGTTATATAACATTTTATGGTCATGATTCACCTGGATCCTGGATGGCTCGATTCTAGGCTTAAATCATTGATGGAAATTGGAAATCTCTATGGGAAAAGACTAATGGGGTTGATCGATGGAACCAGAAAATGGCCGCAACCGCTATGACCTATATTATGTCTAGTATATATTTGTATTTCATTCTAGGGTGTTTTGTGTGAAATGTAAAAGCAATATCTGAAGTAATATTATAATATAACATATCACAGAGTTTAAATTAAAGCAATAATAATTGCGATGCTATCATTATTAATACTTTACTTTGGTTACTAATGTTACTACCACAAAAATATATAATAATACTATTGTAGATGCTGTGTAGAACTCAATGTTTTACAGTATTTATATAATTGCTAATGCAAAATGTTTTACATTTAAAAGTACAAAAACAGTTTAGTTGAATAATTAGTGATGTTTAAAATGACTGACTGAAGCTTTAGTATGATTGAAATTCACATGAATACTAACCGAGCCTTTTTGCAGTTCCTCACAGCTGGCAGCAGTCTATATCGCCCAAATGATGATGTGTTGTATGACTGAGGGTCAAACTCATCCAGAACCTTCTCTGACATCAGCAGCATGAAGGCCAGAGCTGAACACTGGGTCTTAGAAAGTTCCTTCACTGATCTGTTCTCTGGCTTCAGGAACTGTTGGATCTCCTGCAGTACTGAGTCATCCTTCATCTCCATCAGACAGTGGAAGATGTTGATACATCTGTCAGGAGAGTCATTGCTGGTCATCCCCTTCAGGTTGTTGATGGCTCTCTGGATGCTCTCTGGACTGTTCTTTCTCTGACCCAGCAGGCCTCCTAACAGTCTCTGACTGGACTCCAGTGAGAGGCCATGAAGGAAGCGGACAAAGAGGTCCAGGTGGCCGTTTTTACTCTTCAGGGCTTTAAGCATGGCTTCCTTCAGGAAGTCATCCAGGGATCTGTCACTGTTGTAACCTTCCAGGAATGTCTTCAGCACCTCCGTCTTCCTCTCATTGAAACAGTGCAACAGGTAAACTGCTGCCAGAAACTCCTGAATGCTCAGATGAATGAAGCTGTAGACCTTTCTCTGGAAGAGCACACTCTCTCTTTTGAAGATCTCTGTGCACACTCCTGAGTACAGCGATGCCTCTGTGACATCAAGACCACACTCTTCCAGGTCTTCTTGGTAGAACATGATGCTACCTTTCTCCAGATGTTCAAATGCCAGCCTGCCCAGCTTCAGAAGAACCTCCCAGTCAGACTCCATCAGCTCCTGTTGATTCACGTCTTGTGAATACTTCTGCTTCTTCCTCCTTGTCTGGACCGACACAAAGTGGCAGTACATCTCATTCAGGGTCGTGGGCAGCTGTCCTGTCTCGTCTGTCTTCAACATGTCCTCCAGGACGGTAGCAGCGATCCAACAGAAGAGTGGGATGTGACACATGACCTGGAGGCTCCTTGTTTTGTTGATGTGTGAGATGATTTTACTGGCCAGCTTCTCATCACTGAATCTCTTCCTGAAGTACTCATTCTTCTGGAGGTCTGTGAACCCTCGTACTTCTGTCACCCTGTCAACACATTCAGGAGGGATCTGATTGGCTGCTGCAGGTCTGGTAGTTACCCAGAGGAGAGCTGCGGGGAGCATATTCCCCTGGATGAGGTTGGTCAACAACACGCCCACTGATGATGTCACTGTGACATCAGCAACAATGTCGTTGTTGTGGAAGTTCAGGGAAATTCTGCTTTCATCTAAACCATCAAAGATGAACAGAGTCTTACAGGCAGCAAGCTTCTCTGCTGTCAGCTTCTTCAATGTTGGATGGAACTCATGGATCAGTGTGAGAAGACTGAACTGCTTATGTCTGACCAAGTTCAGCTCCCGGAACGACATCAGAATCACAAGATGGATGTGTTGATTGGCCACGCCCCCCGCCCAGTCCAGAGCGAACTTGTACGTAGAGAATGTTTTTCCAATGCCGGCGATGCCCTTTGTCAGAACACTTCGGATGGGTTTCACTCTGCCTTGTAAGAGTTTGAAGATGTCAGAGCACAGGATTGGCTTGTCAAGGAGGTTCTTCTCCATCCTGGATGCTGTCTCAAGCTGCCACACCTCATGTTGCTGATTAACACCTTCACCGTGTCCCTCTGTGATGTAGAGCTCTGTGTAGATCTTGTTGATGGAGGTTCCAGGTCCTGGTCCAGTGATGTCTTCTCTCTGACCTTCTTCTAACCTCTTTGTCACAACGATCATGTGTGGCTTTAAAATCTCCTGCAGACTGACATCCACTGGAACACAACAGTTCATCAATGTTAAACACACCTTCAGTCATACATTTATATCCTATGGAAACATATGATTTTTAACTAACTTTACTATGATTTATTTTCTAACCCTAACCCAGGATAAAATGTAAATAAAACACATTCTGACTCTGAAACAACTCAAAAGGCAACAACAACCACAACAACAAAACTATGTATTTATTCATATAACCAGTTGTAGTTTTGGTAGTTTAGAGTTATATTATTTAGTGAGTTATTATGTATTCCATGTATTTATTATTTACATCATGCTTTTCACACAAATTAATGATATATGTATTTATTCATTTATTAAAAGCAGTTGTAGTTTTGGTAGTTTAGAGTTGTATTATTTAGTGAGTTATTATGTATTCCATGTATTTATTATTTACATCATGTTTCAAATGAATGATATGTCAGGCTTTACTTTGTTCAATGCTGGTGGGATGGTCACACACTGCACCGCTGGACAGATCCTCAGTCCTCTCTCTGTGGAAACACACACACACACACACACACACACACACACACACACACACACACACACACACACACACACACACACACACACACACACACACACACACACACACACACACACACACAGAGTGGTGATTAGCATGAAGCTAGTAACTATAGATGGACGGTAACAGACTAGTTAAGTACTAGTTATGTAGTAAACAGTGAACTAGTAAAATGCTGCTCAAATAAAGGTTCCAGCTCCATTAACACATTTAGACCTGAGGCTCATTGTAAAAACCTCATGTTTTAATTCAAACATGTCATAAATAAACATGTTTCTCTATATAACAACAGCTAACGTTACACAAAGATGTTCCTGGATTGAAAGGTATAACAACGTATAGGTGTTCCAGGTCTTAATGGGTTAATGGACAGAAAGTCATTAATCACAGCTTTCTCTTTCTGACAGACACTGTTTACTTTATTCTTTCATTATATTCCATCTCAAACAATACTAAACTTTTAGTAGCATTTATTCACACAATACTTCCTTCCTATTGAAAGACAATGGCCCTGATTCATTATGCTGGTCGTAAATATGGGGTAAATAAAGTTTGTAAAGGAGGGCGTATTTTCTGTAAGCTCAAACTGACGTGCAATTCCCAAAGGGCTTCGTATAACCTGAAGCGTGCCGATCACCAGGTGTAGATCATGATTAATCTGGACGGCTGCATCCAACAACATCCAACTTCAACATCACCGTACTGAACAGTGTTGCCATATCCGCTTATTATAAGCGAATGTGGGCTTATTTTTTTAAGTTGCTTGTAAATATTGGTAGCTGTGGGGTGCAGTTTTTTGGGCTTGTTTCTAAAGTGTAGTTGCTTATTTGGGCTTGCTTCACAATTGTTCAATTATTTTAACCAGTGGTTCTCAAATATTTTCATGTCATGGACCCCCAAGTTAATATGTAGGCTAATTTATCCCTATAACCCCCATCTGAAAATGTTTGGTGCCAACTGGAGCCCTTACCAGATTTGTGTTGTTAGAATGCTTAAAAAATCTTCCAAAATATTCCACATTTTATTTCAAGTTAAAAAAAAATCACACCCTGTGTGAAGAGAGTGGTGACTTTGATGAGCCCCGTATTGATGTTGTCATCAATGTTTGTTTATTGGACAGACATACATACATACATACATACATACATACGGACACATGGACAAAGCCAGATATAGGAGTGGTTGGCACCACTCAAAAAGCAGATCTACAACTACAAGCTCACAACGTGTCACATCGCGAAGCGTTGTGAGCTTGCAGATCGGCTATTTTCAATAGGCTTGTAGATTGGCTTGTAGATCGGCTATTTTCAATGTATACAGTAGCCTATATAATTTCAATGTATACAGGTTTAATTAAAGTGCTCACAATGGCCAAGTGCCATAGTTGCTTCTTTTGGGCTTGTTTTCCTAGATCTGGTTGCTTATTTCTCTCACAACATCTGGCAACGCTGGTGCAAGTTCTCTGGTGCGTCCCTCGTCTAAACATAACAGATGCGGCGTTGCATCGCCTTGACTAGTACAACTGTTCTGTGTTCTGTCTGGAAGAGAGTCCTTCGATCGCACGATGGATCAAGTAATAAATGCTCTCATGTGTAAGGAGAGTAAAGAAGTTTACAAGGTTTAACCCCATGACCAAATAAAAGGCTAATAAAACATGGAAAGGACATTATATAAGCCTTTTCTAATGAACATTGCTCACCTTTACCGAGGTAAAAATATGATGAAATCCAGCATACAAGTGGAACGCTGCTATCCGATTATGGACCAGAGCTTATTGATTACTTATTGATTAAATTAGTTAATTTTGGATTAATATATCACTGTCCTACGTCGGAATGGATCTTCTGGACACAGCTTTCATCCACTATAGTTTCCTCATCAGATGGTAAGATTTATTAGGCTATTGTGTGTGGTGTTCATGTGATCAATATACAGTAGCCTACAGTATTATAAATTAATACCGCGCGGGTCTGCGCCTCCGCAGTGACATTAAGGCATGATAGTTTATTTTCATTATTACGTGACACTTTGGCTGAGATGGCCCGCTTGCCCGAAACTGGCAAACACACTGAGGGACCTAGTAATTCAGCTATATCTTTTCTTTTTTATATATATGTGTTGCCAAATGTGTGTGTGTGTGTGTGTGTGTGTGTGTGTATGTGTGTGTGTGTGTGTGTGTGTGTGTGTGTGTGTGTGTGTGTGTGTGTGTGTGTGTGTGTGTGTGTGTGTGTGTGTGTGTGTGTGCGTGCGTGCGTGCGTGCGTGCGTGCGTGCGTGCGTGCGTGCGTGCGCGTCTGTCTGTCAGGGTTTCTTTAGGGGCCAGCCACCTTGACTGACAGGATTATATTTTACCGGTCAAAGAATAAATTAATCGGCCATATTGTAATTAACGTCACAAGCATGTTTGCAGACAGGCTACATGCACCCAACTGATCATTACACCTTGTTATGTTACCGCTGTGCTTCTTTACACTTTATAACAGATGTTCTGTTCCTGTTTCTATAGTTAACTAAATAATATCTAATCTACTCCATCATGTAGAGATGATTATAGTTAACTTAATAATATCTATCTACTCCATCATGTAGAGATGATTATAGTTAACTTAATAATATCTATCTACTCCATCATGTAGAGATGATTATAGTTAACTTAATAATATCTATCTACTCCATCATGTAGAGATGATTATAGTTAACTTAATAATATCTAATCTACTCCATCATGTAGAGATGATTATAGTTAACTTACTAATATCTATCTACTCCATCATGTAGAGATGATTATAGTTAACTTACTAATATCTATCTACTCCATCATGTAGAGATGATTATAGTTAACTTAATAATATCTATCTACTCCATCATGTAGAGATGATTATAGTTAACTTAATAATATCTATCTACTCCATCATGTAGAGATGATTATAGTTAACTAAATAATATCTATCTACTCCATCATGTAGAGATGATTATAGTTAACTTAATAATATCTATCTACTCCATCATGTAGAGATGATTATAGTTAACTAAATAATATCTAATCTACTCCATCATGTAGAGATGATTATAGTTAACTTACTAATATCTATCTACTCCATCATGTAGAGATGATTATAGTTAACTTAATAATATCTATCTACTCCATCATGTAGAGATGATTATAGTTAACTAAATAATATCTATCTACTCCATCATGTAGAGATGATTATAGTTAACTTAATAATATCTATCTACTCCATCATGCAGAGATGATTATAGTTAACTTAATAATATCTATCTACTCCATCATGTAGAGAATGATGTCGCTTGCCAAGAAATAACTGAATAAAGTGGTCGTGAGTGAACTGCTGCACGACTCATCACATCGTATAAACACATTAATATATGTCTGGGCTTTACATCTCATTCAACCTTAATATGCTAAACCTACATCTTTTGTTTTGTTAATGTTAATTATGTCATCATGAATGATGGTGCAAGGGAGAATATTTACTTGCCTCAGTTGCCTGCAATGTATGTGTCATAGCTGGGAGGGAATTCGTCAAAAACCATCATGATTGAGCACTTGGTGACAAGTTTTAGATTTTTGGCCTCGTGGTCGGTTTGCAATGAATTAGATTAGATAGGTCAGTATATCAGTATATATGTAAAAAATCATAACAATTGTGCACTTGGTAACTAGTTTTAAAAAATGTAGGAAAATCAAACTTCTGGAAACTTCCCTCCGAGCTTGAAAATGATGCCTTTCCAGGAGTTCGATTCTCCAATTTGTTTGGTATGTTATTTATTATAGGCTACCCAATAGTAACAGAATCTCTTCTATCAATTATTTGGGGTTTCAACCATATACTGAACTATCTACGGTAATATTGGATTCATTGCAAACCGACCCCTAGGGGGCGATCCCAACTCGTTTGTGATGGTTTTTGAAAACCTTATGCCCATACTGAACACCATGCCAACAATCTAATCTTCTCACCAAGTGCACACTTTTTGAGGTTCCTCAGCACTGATTAGGAGGAGCAGCAGACAGCTGTGTTAAGCTTGATTTGTCATGACTTGACATACAAGCTCACAACGCGGCACCTTGTGATGCGCTTGTAGATCTGATATTTTGAACTCGCAACACCATCGTACGACGAATAGGCTGATCTATCAGATAAGTGCAGCAGCAGGCTGTGGGGAGTTAAACCATTATGATAATAATATTATTAATAGGCTTAAATGATAAAATAGCTTAATTAATTATTAGACTATTGATTAGACTTTGCTATTAAAAAGATTGTTAACAGTACAGGTAGTACAGTCAAAGGTTTTGCTAAAAGGATAACACAAAAATCCCCAGGGTCTTGTTTGCATTGTGGTCTGTTGTACTCAATTAATCAGTATGTTTGTGTGTGTGTGTGTGTGTGTGTGTGTGTGTGTGTGTGTGTGTGTGTGTGTGTGTGTGTGTGTGTGTGTGTGTGTGTGTGTGTGTGTGTGTGTGTCTCAATAGTCAGCTCTAACCATTCTAACTAAATCTAAGATAATTTCATCACAACATTGAGTTTCTTATCATTGATCTTACTTTGAGTGTGAAGGTCCAGGTTCATCACTGACGTCTGAAGAGTAGATGCCACTCGTTGTGCTGCTGGCTGCTGGAGCCTCTGGTTTCTGACTCTGGTTGTCATCTCTGTTATCATCACAATCACACAACACTGTTTATGTCACCTCTGTTATCATCACAATCACACAACACTGTTTATGTCACCTCTGTTATCATCACAATCACACAACACTGTTTATGTCACCTCTGTTATCATCACAATCACACGACACTGTTTATGTCATCTCTGTTATCACAATCACACAACACTGTTTATGTCACCTCTGTTATCATCACAATCACACGACACTGTTTATGTCATCTCTGTTATCACAATCACACAACACTGTTTATGTCATCTCTGTTATCATCACAATCACAAAACATCACAGTATATTCCTGATGGAAACTCCTTAATCTAACATGAATTAAAGTTTACAATTACTTACTTTGTCTGGGAGTCTGGTTCATTGCTGTGTTCTGGAGACTCTGGTGTCTGTCTCTGTTCGTCACTTCTGGAATCATAATAATAAATCACACCCAGTGTGAAGTGGGCGGTGTGGTCATCACAGTGATGGAAGCTCAAAATATACATATATATTTTTAAGTTTCACTTAAAGAAAAAAATGTTTTTTTTTTTTAAGTGCAAAGTCCTATTTATGGGTTCTTAATTTCTCGCAAAAGCAACAGTGGTCATCACAGTGATGGAAGCTCAAAATATACACGTTTTTTTAAGAGTGTATAGTCCTATTTATGAGTTCTTAATTTCTCGCTAGCCAATCACAGTACGTCGCAGCCAATCAGCCAATCACAGTACAGCGAAAGACAAATTTTCGCAACGGAAGACAAACTTTCACCACGGATGAGTCCCAAACCCACTTATAGGGGCGGCTACACCGCCCCAAAAAATCACACCCAGTGTAAAGTGGGCGGTGTGGTCATCACAGTGATGGAAGCTCACTTAAAAAAAGTTTTTTTTTTAAGTGCATAGTCCTATTTATTGGTTATTAATTTCATCATGTGTCTCGCTAGCCAATCAAAGTGCTGAATAGAGTCAGCCAATAGAGTCAGCCAATCACAGTACAGCTAGGGGTGTACTAATGTATGAGCCAATCACAGTACAGCGAAGGGTGTACTAATGAGGTGTCCCAACCCCACTTATAGGGGTGGCTACACCGCCCAAAAATACTCTGTTTCGGACTCATATTCCTGAAGAAGATTCCTTAATAACATGAACTAACATTAATTACAAGTTTACAGTGATTGTACTTGGTGTCTGGGTCATTACTGAACATTTCTAAACCAGACCCTTTAGTAAACTGAACATATTAGGATCCTCTCACTGTGTTCTACAGGAAAGTCCTTTAATATTGACGTAAACACCTGCCAACAGTTGACTTCCAGTAGAAGTAGTGATGTTACTTTAGAATTGATGGAATAATCACCAGCAGACTTCCAGTAGAAACAGTGATCTTACCTTGAGTCTGGTGGTTTGCCGGCTGCTGGAGTCTTTGTTCCAGTGGAAGAGCTCCTGGACTTTGATGACTTTAACCCCATCTTCCAGACTTTAAGGACTATCTATGATGTAGATCAGAGAGACCACGACTAAGAGTAAACATCTCTCTCTCTCTCTCTCTCACACTTGCACAATTAAACAACAACCAGGTAATAGCAATTAAATAGAATAAAAAACAAAAGACAATACTGGACACGATAAAACTGAAGGTAAAGCGTTAGGGTCTTGTCTTAAAGACGGGTACAATATCTTTAGCAGCGATGTCAAACTGTGTGTTTGCACATGTTGAGCTCATCCATGGCTTTTGTCTTTGTCTGTATCTGTATCTGAACTAAAAGCAAATCTGTATCCATGCCCTCCGTTTTGGGATCTAAGAAAAACAACAAAATATATAGCTAGCAAGCAGCGATAATACAGGGCCAGAGATTGCAGAGAGAAGAAAGAAAGAAGCAATGATAAGTAATATGCACAATAAGCCATAGAAACATAGAAGACCGAATTTGAGAGAAAGAAGACCATGCAATTAACAAATGAGAATTTTAAACCCTCACCTCAGTAAAACTATGCCTACCCATAACCTCAAGAAATACTACACGTAAGCCTACGAATGCCAAATCATGATCACCTGAACACATCGTCGGGGTCAGGGATCGAACCGGTGACCTCCAGACTCATAGGCTGCCTTTCTTCTCATTGAGCTAGAGATATGATAGCCCTGGTGGTGTCTGTTGATATATATAAGTCTTTCCGTCCCTGATGGATCAAGTCTCTGTTTTGCTAACTACTCTAGATCACTGGTTCCCTAACCATCTACCGATAGAGAAATTGTACGTCTTCTCGGAACCAAAACCAGTGAAAGTAGCCGATCTACAAGCTCACAAAACGTGAAAAGTTGTGAGATTGTAGATCGGCTATTTTCACAATGAAGTATGTCATACATTGAAAAACAATACTCTCAAATAAGCATTTCATGTTATCTTTAACAATTGCACATGCATTAATTAACAAGGTCATGTTTTATGCAATGCCCCCACTCACCCACCCTAACCTCAGTAAACACTACAAAAACTAAGATCTACAAGCTCACAAAACGTTACTCTCTGAAAAGTTGTGAGATTGTAGATCGGCTATTTTCACAATGCAGTATGTCATACATTGAAAAAACATACTCTCAAATAAGCATTTCATGTTAATCTTTAACTCATTTTGTGCCACATGACGTCTAAGACTTCACGTGGCCTGACGCCCCGTGCGCCACATGACGTCAAAGACGTCATGAAAAACATGTTCAGAACCCAAGGTATGATGATTTGAAGATTTGCTGCTCCATTCACTCTTTGTTTAACTTCTAACTTAAAAAGGCTGTATCTCAGCTCCAAAGCACTTTTTTTTTTACAATGAATTTTGGCTGTGGTTAACAATTGCTTTAACCGGCGACCTTGCGGTTGTCAGGCAGATTCTGTAGAGAGAAGCCATCGGACTGACAGACCTGAAGTGGTGAAAAAGGAGGTCACACAGATAATACAGTTTCATGCAAATAGCTGAAAATCCTGGGTTTAAGTGTTTTTCAAACTGCTCAAAATTGCGGACAATCTAAGGGCGGAGCTTACTGGTCAAAGCGATAGATGTGTTTCTCATGAGTCAAGGCACAAGTGTAAGCAAGTTTCACGACTTTCGGCCAAACGAGGCATGACTTATGCCTGTTTAAAGTTTGCATGTTCAAAAAAATGCTATAGCGCCCCTCTTTGGCCAATTGGAGTAAGATTGGTTTCAGTGATATTTGGAATGACCCTTTACATTACAGCAAAGTTTCAAAAGAAATGTGAGTCTGCATGTGTGTGTTAGGGGCAGATGAATAATTTTCATAAAACTGCAATAGTTAAAACCTATCTTCTCCTGGGATTTTTGAGTAATCTGCACGAAACCCTTTACACATGAACTTAGGACCTTTGCCGACAAAAAGTTAGTGGCGGATTCTCCATAAGTGAAAAAATGCAGAAGTTAAGAGCCAATGAATGTTTTTCATATAATTCAAAATGGTGGGAGATCTAAAGGTCAGAGGTCAAAATTCAAGTTGTTAGGCATGAGTAGACGCATGTGTGTATCGAAGTTTCATGGCTGTAGGTCAAACAGGGCTTGAGTTGTACCTGTTCAAAGTTGGCACTTTCAATTGAGTGCAGTCACCCTTTGACGAATGACTGTGAGATTAATTTCTTGACCGTTTCTCATGACACACTACCATATGGCCGAGTTTCGTAAAAAGCGACAGCACTTATAGAAAAATAATGCCAATCTTAAAACGGAGCCCAGCTGAGGGAGAGCGAGTGCATTCTCCGGCAGCGGCAGCAGCCGCGGCTAGGTGTAGGCTATTTGGAAATAGCCGATCTACAAGCTCACAACAAGGCCTACAGAGGCTATTTGAAAACAGCCGATCTACAAGCTCACAACACAACCGGGTGGTGGTGGGTGGCGTGGGCTATTTGAAAACAGCCGATCTACAAGCTCACAACACAGGAGCCACTGCCGCGGCAGAGGAAACACAGCCGCGGCCTGCCGCAGCAGAGGAAGCACTGCCGTGGCTGTAGTCGGCAGTTACCGGCGATGCCGCGGCTGCTGCCGCTGCCGGAGAATGCACTCGCTCCTTCTGGCCCAGCTAGTGCCAGAGCTCTGGCCCCGTAAATAGAAAAAGTGCTCCTCGGAGCACAGGTCTCCGCCAGGTCAGACACGTTGTTGTGGCCTCCTGGTGGCGCTATAATAAGCCAATGTGAAAAGGGTGCCATTTATTCTTAGGTCGTTCACAGCAATCGGACACTGCATTCATGATTTGAGGCATTTTGTTCCAAAAATGTGTTTTGCTAAGTTAGACCTGCTGGTTAAACACCGCTATAACACTGAAGTATGGCCATTTGAAGTGTTAAACACTGCTATGGCCATTTGAAGTGTTAAACACTGCTATGGCCATTTGAAGTGTTAAACACGGCTATGGCCATTTGAAGTGTTAAACACTGCTATGGCCATTTGAAGTGTTAAACACTGCTATAACACTGACGTATTAGAGCTGCGCTTCTTTCCACTTTATCACACATGCTCTGTTCCTGTTTTTATAGTTAACTAAATAATATCTAATCTACTCCATCATGCAGAGATGATTATAGTTAACTAAATAATATCTATCTACGACATCATGCAGAGATGTCGCTTGCCAAAAAATAACTGAATAAAGTGGCCGTGAGTGAACTGCTGCACGACACCGTACGTCACACAGTATAAACACGTTAATATAGGTTTTGGGCTTTACATCTCATTCAACCTTAACACATCGGGTGCCGAACACGGTCTGAACCGTGTTTGGTGTCTTTTTGTTTTTTTTGTTTTTTTCCACACGGGAGGGGCTGGAGCAGCTCTGGGATCACCCGTGGTGATTCTGAGAAGGATAGGCCAGATGGATCACCATGTCAACAAACATGGCTGCCATCCGCTTCCGTTCTATCTCCTTCTCTAAAACCCCTATAACTCCCAAACTTTTTACGCTGGGGAAAACAACTCATTTTGTGTAGGCTGGCTTTTTTCACATGGAATGCACGTCGTGGAGTCTATAGTTTAAACAGGGCTGCGCAGCTCAACGGTGAGAGAAAATGCTGGCACCCAATGTGTTAATATGTAAAACCTACAGCTTTTGTTTTGTTTTGTTTTGTTTTGTTAATGTTTTACATGAATAATGGCGCAAGGGAGGTTGATTACTTGCCTCAGGTTGCCTGCAATGTGTGTCACCAACTTTCACCATTGCAGACACACAGTCACTGTGCTAGCTTGTATAATATCCACAACCCATACGAGTTCTGGTTTTGACGGGTTTTATTATCGTCAAGTGGGTCCGGCTTGGTTCAGATTCTATCACTACGAGACCCCGGTTCTGTTTATCATTACACCCGAGTGAACCACCCGTACGCAGCGTTGATTAGGAGGAGATGCAGCTGTGTAAAGCTTCATTTGTGCTTTGCCGTATGTCTGTGTTGTTGCTTATCGAAAATATCAGACATACAAGCTCACAACGTGGCGCGTTGCAACGTGTTGTGAGCTTGTAGGTCTGATACATTACATTAAATTACAGTCATTTAGCAGACGCTTTTATCCAAAGCGACTTACAATAAGTGCATTCAACATAGGTAGGGAACGAAACTACTAATCACCAGAGGTCTTAAGTGCATTTCCTGTAAAAACAAGCAACCAAGAGTATACCTAGCGCTAAGGTAAAAGTGCAATATATCAGCTATCTACTTTCATAAACACATGAGATAAAATAGCCAAATCAAATGAGCACGAGCTATTTTCTCTGTGCATATTTTCAACGCGCAACACCAACGTACGCAGAATAGGCTGATCTATCAGATAACATCAGCGCACTGTCTGTGAGGCACACAGCAGCACCAGGCTGTCGGGATGAACCCACACTGACATTGTCAGAACAAGATAAAAACTTTAAATGATTATGATAGGTTTTAATAGTTGAACTACTTTATCCAAATAATAATAATAGGCTTAAATGATAAAATAGCCTATTAACAGCAGAAACAGCGGAAACACTGCTCACAACGTGTTGCGATTCGACCCATTGTGAGCTTGTAGATCTGCTATTTTTGAAAAATGTCTGTACCGAGTGGATCTCTGATATAGACTTACTGCACAAATGAACGGAGCTACTACCTTTAAACACATTTGAAAACAGATGCTTTTCGTTCATTATTTCAAATCGTTCTGGTGGGTCAAACTGAAGCAGTGATCTTACCTTGAGTCTGGTGGTTTGTCTTCATCGCTGGTTCCCTCCCCCACTCTGTCCCCAGAGACACTGTAACACATCTATGATGCACAGAGACAAAACAGAATAAGACACGGTCTCACACACACACACACACACACACAACATATTTATTCATGTCCACATAAACAGAAGTACAAGAACGCCTTATACAAAGAACACATACATATTTGTATGTATTTTGTCTTTGACTTCATTCTTAATTCTTTGTGACTTCAAAATGTCCCCTGCTCGCTCAGTTCAGGTTTTGCAACAGAGGTATCGCAAAATATGTAGCAATATCCCGTGCACAATAGTTTTATCAATTTCAATTTGTGAAAACAGATGTATGCTGTTGTAACGACTGATTTGAGAGGTTTTAGTGAGGGATTTGAAGTTGTACTGAAAATGGGCTCTAGTAAAAAAACTAATTTAGATGTAAATGTTGGATTACAAGCTTGCAACTGATGATTTATGGCACATTTTCACTACAGTGCCAGACTTTTTCAAGCTAAATAATTAGCATAACTTACTGGAATGGCAATGGCCGTATTCACGTGCCCTCATTGGCAGCAAAAGTTCTGGTATTGCCTGATAAGCCACCGTTTTCATGTGTTTATTTTCTAACGGTATAGTACTTTATACTCTCACGAGAGGTGACTGTAAGCAAGATTTATGCCTCTCTCTCAATCATTCATAATCACAGGGACGCTGGGGATAACAGGTGGAGTTTTTTTTTTTTTTTAAACAGACACATTAAATCATACAATACAGCTGTGTGTGTCGGTGGTCAACAAATAGCCTTCTCCATATTTTAATATTCCTTTGAATTCCTCCTTTGAAATCAATTCAATTCTATTCCGTTCTGTTCTAGCCTGGTTCCAGACGAATCTGCCATTGATAAATTTCATTGCACTTCAGTGTTTATTGTCTGGCCACACGAGGCTAGTTGTAGAGCCGTTACCTGTAGCTATACACTGCGAGGGGCAACTGGGTTGTTTTTTAATTAGTCACGTGCACCATGAATTCAATGTCCAGAGAGTTTGTATCATGTCGGATATGTCCATCTATTTATTTAACATATCTTGTTATACATCAACTTAAACAAATAACACTGAACGCCCACCAGCGTGGCGACATGTTCACGGTCAAAAACTGTTTGGCCTTTTTCCCCTTGCACACCTGGGGCTCGTCACTCAAGGCCAAGTATAAATGGGTATGCACCCCCTGTGCTGGTTCCCATGGTGACGGACAATGCCACACCTCTCCTGTGGTGGTTGCCATGGTGACTCACAATGCCACACCTCTCCTGTGGTGGTTGCCATGGTGACGGACAATGCCACACCTCTCCTGTTGTGGTTGCCATGGTGACTCACAATGCCACACCTCTGCACAGTGCGTTAAAATAAAACAAAATAAACAGAAAGGGCATTTTGGCTCCAACAACTATATTATAATTTATATATGATTAGAATGTAATGAAATAGAGAATAAGACAGAACACTAGTTCTGTTCTGTCCTTTTCTCTATTTCATTACATTTTCTAATCATATATAACAGTAATAATGAAAGTCTAAACCTGACCACCTGACTACAGTACTTTGTACTTTTGAATGACTCAGAGGTTAAATGCATACATTGTTATCATATTATGATAATGTCAGTTTCAGGAAAACAATATTATATTATCCTCATTATGCATTAAGTATAAAGGTCAGTAAAATGTTATATATAGTCTGCCTGCCGTCCGTATGCCTGTATTTTAAAATAGTGAAAATGGCCGATCTACATCGACATGTTGTGAGCTTGTAGATCGCCTATTTGAAATATTTAAAAATGTTTTTCAAAGTAGTAAAAAGAAACACCTAAAAGGTTTACTCATAAGATAAAAGGGAGAGAGCCCCATGATTCCAAATAAAAGATGATTCTTTATTTCAAGAGACGTTTGGCAACTCTACAACTAAATCTGATCTATAGGACCTACTGTCCACTGTTATTAAATCTGATGCTCTGTACCTGTCCTCTGTACCAAGACATCACATACTGACCACCTGTCCTCTGTACCAAGACATCACATACTGACCACCTGTCCTCTGTACCAAGACATCACATACTGACCACCTGTCCTCTGTACCAAGACATCACATACTGACCACCTGTCCTCTGTACCAAGACATCACATACTGACCACCTGTCCTCTGTACCAAGACATCACATACTGACCACCTGTCCTCTGTACCAAGACATCACATACTGACCACCTGTCCTCTGTACCAAGACATCACATACTGACCACCTGTCCTCTGTACCAAGACATCACATACTGACCACCTGTCCTCTGTACCAAGACATCACATACTGACCACCTGTCCTCTGTACCAAGACATCACATACTGACCACCTGTCCTCTGTACCAAGACATCACATACTGACCACCTGTCTGTACCAAGACATCACATACTGACCACCTGTCCACTGTACCAAGACATCACATACTGACCACCTGTCCTCTGTACCAAGACATCACATACTGACCACCTGTCCACTGTACCAAGACATCACATACTGACCACCTGTCTACTGTACCAAGACATCACATACTGACCACCTGTCCTCTGTACCAAGACATCACATACTGACCACCTGTCTGTACCAAGACATCACATACTGACCACCTGTCCTCTGTACCAAGACATCACATACTGACCACCTGTCTACTGTACCAAGACATCACATACTGACCACCTGTCCTCTGTACCAAGACATCACATACTGACCACCTGTCCTCTGTACCAAGACATCACATACTGACCACCTGTCTACTGTACCAAGACATCACATACTGACCACCTGTCCTCTGTACCAAGACATCACATACTGACCACCTGTCCACTGTACCAAGACATCACATACTGACCACCTGTCCTCTGTACCAAGACATCACATACTGACCACCTGTCCTCTGTACCAAGACATCACATACTGACCACCTGTCTGTACCAAGACATCACATACTGACCACCTGTCTGTACCAACACATCACATACTGACCACCTGTCCACTGTACCAAGACATCACATACTGACCACCTGTCCTCTGTACCAAGACATCACATACTGACCACCTGTCCACTGTACCAAGACATCACATACTGACCACCTGTCCACTGTACCAAGACATCACATACTGACCACCTGTCCTCTGTACCAAGACATCACATACTGACCACCTGTCCTCTGTACCAAGACATCACATACTGACCACCTGTCTGTACCAAGACATCACATACTGACCACCTGTCCTCTGTACCAAGACATCACATACTGACCACCTGTCTGTACCAAGACATCACATACTGACCACCTGTCCTCTGTACCAAGACATCACATACTGACCACCTGTCCTCTGTACCAAGACATCACATACTGACCACCTGTCCTCTGTACCAAGACATCACATACTGACCACCTGTCTGTACCAAGACATCACATACTGACCACCTGTCTGTACCAAGACATCACATACTGACCACCTGTCCTCTGTACCAAGACATCACATACTGACCACCTGTCTACTGTACCAAGACATCACATACTGACCACCTGTCCTCTGTACCAAGACATCACATACTGACCACCTGTCTACTGTACCAAGACATCACATACTGACCACCTGTCCTCTGTACCAAGACATCACATACTGACCACCTGTCCTCTGTACCAAGACATCACATACTGACCACCTGTCCACTGTACCAAGACATCACATACTGACCACCTGTCCTCTGTACCAAGACATCACATACTGACCACCTGTCCTCTGTACCAAGACATCACATACTGACCACCTGTCCTCTGTACCAAGACATCACATACTGACCACCTGTCCACTGTACCAAGACATCACATACTGACCACCTGTCCACTGTACCAAGACATCACATACTGACCACCTGTCCACTGTACCAAGACATCACATACTGACCACCTGTCCACTGTACCAAGACATCACATACTGACCACCTGTCCTCTGTACCAAGACATCACATACTGACCACCTGTCTACTGTACCAAGACATCACATACTGACCACCTGTCCTCTGTACCAAGACATCACATACTGACCACCTGTCCTCTGTACCAAGACATCACATACTGACCACCTGTCCACTGTACCAAGACATCACATACTGACCACCTGTCCTCTGTACCAAGACATCACATACTGACCACCTGTCCTCTGTACCAAGACATCACATACTGACCACCTGTCCACTGTACCAAGACATCACATACTGACCACCTGTCCTCTGTACCAAGACATCACATACTGACCACCTGTCCTCTGTACCAAGACATCACATACTGACCACCTGTCTGTACCAAGACATCACATACTGACCACCTGTCCTCTGTACCAAGACATCACATACTGACCACCTGTCCTCTGTACCAAGACATCACATACTGACCACCTGTCTGTACCAAGACATCACATACTGACCACCTGTCTGTACCAACACATCACATACTGACCACCTGTCCACTGTACCAAGACATCACATACTGACCACCTGTCCTCTGTACCAAGACATCACATACTGACCACCTGTCCACTGTACCAAGACATCACATACTGACCACCTGTCCTCTGTACCAAGACATCACATACTGACCACCTGTCCTCTGTACCAAGACATCACATACTGACCACCTGTCCTCTGTACCAAGACATCACATACTGACCACCTGTCCTCTGTACCAAGACATCACATACTGACCACCTGTCTGTACCAAGACATCACATACTGACCACCTGTCCTCTGTACCAAGACATCACATACTGACCACCTGTCTACTGTACCAAGACATCACATACTGACCACCTGTCCTCTGTACCAAGACATCACATACTGACCACCTGTCCTCTGTACCAAGACATCACATACTGACCACCTGTCCTCTGTACCAAGACATCACATACTGACCACCTGTCCTCTGTACCAAGACATCACATACTGACCACCTGTCTGTACCAAGACATCACATACTGACCACCTGTCTGTACCAAGACATCACATACTGACCACCTGTCCTCTGTACCAAGACATCACATACTGACCACCTGTCTACTGTACCAAGACATCACATACTGACCACCTGTCCTCTGTACCAAGACATCACATACTGACCACCTGTCTACTGTACCAAGACATCACATACTGACCACCTGTCCTCTGTACCAAGACATCACATACTGACCACCTGTCCTCTGTACCAAGACATCACATACTGACCACCTGTCCTCTGTACCAAGACATCACATACTGACCACCTGTCCTCTGTACCAAGACATCACATACTGACCACCTGTCCACTGTACCAAGACATCACATACTGACCACCTGTCCTCTGTACCAAGACATCACATACTGACCACCTGTCTGTACCAAGACATCACATACTGACCACCTGTCCTCTGTACCAAGACATCACATACTGACCACCTGTCTGTACCAAGACATCACATACTGACCACCTGTCCTCTGTACCAAGACATCACATACTGACCACCTGTCTACTGTACCAAGACATCACATACTGACCACCTGTCTACTGTACCAAGACATCACATACTGACCACCTGTCCTCTGTACCAAGACATCACATACTGACCACCTGTCTGTACCAAGACATCACATACTGACCACCTGTCCTCTGTACCAAGACATCACATACTGACCACCTGTCTACTGTACCAAGACATCACATACTGACCACCTGTCCTCTGTACCAAGACATCACATACTGACCACCTGTCCTCTGTACCAAGACATCACATACTGACCACCTGTCCTCTGTACCAAGACATCACATACTGACCACCTGTCCTCTGTACCAAGACATCACATACTGACCACCTGTCCTCTGTACCAAGACATCACATACTGACCACCTGTCCTCTGTACCATGACATCACATACTGACCACCTGTCCTCTGTACCAAGACATCACATACTGACCACCTGTCCTCTGTACCAAGACATCACATACTGACCACCTGTCCTCTGTACCAAGACATCACATACTGACCACCTGTCTGTACCAAGACATCACATACTGACCACCTGTCTGTACCAAGACATCACATACTGACCACCTGTCTGTACCAAGACATCACATACTGACCACCTGTCCTCTGTACCAAGACATCACATACTGACCACCTGTCCTCTGTACCAAGACATCACATACTGACCACCTGTCCTCTGTACCAAGACATCACATACTGACCACCTGTCCTCTGTACCAAGACATCACATACTGACCACCTGTCCTCTGTACCAAGACATCACATACTGACCACCTGTCTGTACCAAGACATCACATACTGACCACCTGTCTGTACCAAGACATCACATACTGACCACCTGTCCTCTGTACCAAGACATCACATACTGACCACCTGTCTGTACCAAGACATCACATACTGACCACCTGTCCTCTGTACCAAGACATCACATACTGACCACCTGTCCTCTGTACCAAGACATCACATACTGACCACCTGTCCTCTGTACCATGACATCACATACTGACCACCTGTCCTCTGTACCAAGACATCACATACTGACCACCTGTCCTCTGTACCAAGACATCACATACTGACCACCTGTCTACTGTACCAAGACATCACATACTGACCACCTGTCCACTGTACCAAGACATCACATACTGACCACCTGTCCTCTGTACCAAGACATCACATACTGACCACCTGTCCTCTGTACCAAGACATCACATACTGACCACCTGTCCTCTGTACCAAGACATCACATACTGACCACCTGTCTGTACCAAGACATCACATACTGACCACCTGTCCTCTGTACCAAGACATCACATACTGACCACCTGTCCTCTGTACCAAGACATCACATACTGACCACCTGTCCTCTGTACCATGACATCACATACTGACCACCTGTCCTCTGTACCAAGACATCACATACTGACCACCTGTCCTCTGTACCAAGACATCACATACTGACCACCTGTCCTCTGTACCAAGACATCACATACTGACCACCTGTCTACTGTACCAAGACATCACATACTGACCACCTGTCCTCTGTACCAAGACATCACATACTGACCACCTGTCTACTGTACCAAGACATCACATACTGACCACCTGTCCTCTGTACCAAGACATCACATACTGACCACCTGTCCTCTGTACCAAGACATCACATACTGACCACCTGTCTGTACCAAGACATCACATACTGACCACCTGTCCACTGTACCAAGACATCACATACTGACCACCTGTCCTCTGTACCAAGACATCACATACTGACCACCTGTCCACTGTACCAAGACATCACATACTGACCACCTGTCCTCTGTACCAAGACATCACATACTGACCACCTGTCCTCTGTACCAAGACATCACATACTGACCACCTGTCTACTGTACCAAGACATCACATACTGACCACCTGTCCTCTGTACCAAGACATCACATACTGACCACCTGTCTACTGTACCAAGACATCACATACTGACCACCTGTCCACTGTACCAAGACATCACATACTGACCACCTGTCCTCTGTACCAAGACATCACATACTGACCACCTGTCCTCTGTACCAAGACATCACATACTGACCACCTGTCTACTGTACCAAGACATCACATACTGACCACCTGTCCACTGTACCAAGACATCACATACTGACCACCTGTCCTCTGTACCAAGACATCACATACTGACCACCTGTCCTCTGTACCAAGACATCACATACTGACCACCTGTCCTCTGTACCAAGACATCACATACTGACCACCTGTCTACTGTACCAAGACATCACATACTGACCACCTGTCCTCTGTACCAAGACATCACATACTGACCACCTGTCCTCTGTACCAAGACATCACATACTGACCACCTGTCCTCTGTACCAAGACATCACATACTGACCACCTGTCCTCTGTACCAAGACATCACATACTGACCACCTGTCCTCTGTACCAACACATCACATACTGACCACCTGTCCTCTGTACCAAGACATCACATACTGACCACCTGTCTACTGTACCAAGACATCACATACTGACCACCTGTCCTCTGTACCAACACATCACATACTGACCACCTGTCCTCTGTACCAAGACATCACATACTGACCACCTGTCTGTACCAAGACATCACATACTGACCACCTGTCCACTGTACCAAGACATCACATACTGACCACCTGTCCTCTGTACCATGACATCACATACTGACCACCTGTCCTCTGTACCATGACATCACATACTGACCACCTGTCCTCTGTACCAAGACATCACATACTGACCACCTGTCCTCTGTACCAAGACATCACATACTGACCACCTGTCCTCTGTACCAAGACATCACATACTGACCACCTGTCCTCTGTACCAAGACATCACATACTGACCACCTGTCCTCTGTACCAAGACATCACATACTGACCACCTGTCCTCTGTACCAAGACATCACATACTGACCACCTGTCTACTGTACCAAGACATCACATACTGACCACCTGTCCTCTGTACCAAGACATCACATACTGACCACCTGTCCTCTGTACCAAGACATCACATACTGACCACCTGTCTACTGTACCAAGACATCACATACTGACCACCTGTCCTCTGTACCAAGACATCACATACTGACCACCTGTCCTCTGTACCAAGACATCACATACTGACCACCTGTCCTCTGTACCAAGACATCACATACTGACCACCTGTCTGTACCAAGACATCACATACTGACCACCTGTCTGTACCAAGACATCACATACTGACCACCTGTCCACTGTACCAAGACATCACATACTGACCACCTGTCCTCTGTACCAAGACATCACATACTGACCACCTGTCCTCTGTACCAAGACATCACATACTGACCACCTGTCCTCTGTACCAAGACATCACATACTGACCACCTGTCTGTACCAAGACATCACATACTGACCACCTGTCCTCTGTACCAAGACATCACATACTGACCACCTGTCTACTGTACCAAGACATCACATACTGACCACCTGTCCTCTGTACCAAGACATCACATACTGACCACCTGTCCTCTGTACCAAGACATCACATACTGACCACCTGTCTACTGTACCAAGACATCACATACTGACCACCTGTCCTCTGTACCAAGACATCACATACTGACCACCTGTCCTCTGTACCAAGACATCACATACTGACCACCTGTCCTCTGTACCAAGACATCACATACTGACCACCTGTCCTCTGTACCAAGACATCACATACTGACCACCTGTCCTCTGTACCAAGACATCACATACTGACCACCTGTCTACTGTACCAAGACATCACATACTGACCACCTGTCCTCTGTACCAAGACATCACATACTGACCACCTGTCCTCTGTACCAAGACATCACATACTGACCACCTGTCCTCTGTACCAAGACATCACATACTGACCACCTGTCCTCTGTACCAAGACATCACATACTGACCACCTGTCCTCTGTACCAACACATCACATACTGACCACCTGTCCTCTGTACCAAGACATCACATACTGACCACCTGTCCTCTGTACCAAGACATCACATACTGACCACCTGTCTGTACCAAGACATCACATACTGACCACCTGTCCTCTGTACCAAGACATCACATACTGACCACCTGTCCTCTGTACCAAGACATCACATACTGACCACCTGTCCTCTGTACCAAGACATCACATACTGACCACCTGTCCTCTGTACCATGACATCACATACTGACCACCTGTCTACTGTACCAAGACATCACATACTGACCACCTGTCCACTGTACCAAGACATCACATACTGACCACCTGTCCTCTGTACCATGACATCACATACTGACCACCTGTCCACTGTACCAAGACATCACATACTGACCACCTGTCTGTACCAAGACATCACATACTGACCACCTGTCTGTACCAAGACATCACATACTGACCACCTGTCCTCTGTACCAAGACATCACATACTGACCACCTGTCTACTGTACCAAGACATCACATACTGACCACCTGTCCTCTGTACCAAGACATCACATACTGACCACCTGTCTACTGTACCAAGACATCACATACTGACCACCTGTCCTCTGTACCAAGACATCACATACTGACCACCTGTCCTCTGTACCAAGACATCACATACTGACCACCTGTCCTCTGTACCAAGACATCACATACTGACCACCTGTCCTCTGTACCAAGACATCACATACTGACCACCTGTCTGTACCAAGACATCACATACTGACCACCTGTCCTCTGTACCAAGACATCACATACTGACCACCTGTCCTCTGTACCAAGACATCACATACTGACCACCTGTCCTCTGTACCAAGACATCACATACTGACCACCTGTCCTCTGTACCAAGACATCACATACTGACCACCTGTCTGTACCAAGACATCACATACTGACCACCTGTCCTCTGTACCAAGACATCACATACTGACCACCTGTCTGTACCAAGACATCACATACTGACCACCTGTCCTCTGTACCAAGACATCACATACTGACCACCTGTCTGTACCAAGACATCACATACTGACCACCTGTCCTCTGTACCAAGACATCACATACTGACCACCTGTCCTCTGTACCAAGACATCACATACTGACCACCTGTCTGTACCAAGACATCACATACTGACCACCTGTCCTCTGTACCAAGACATCACATACTGACCACCTGTCCTCTGTACCAAGACATCACATACTGACCACCTGTCCTCTGTACCAAGACATCACATACTGACCACCTGTCCTCTGTACCAAGACATCACATACTGACCACCTGTCCTCTGTACCAAGACATCACATACTGACCACCTGTCTACTGTACCAAGACATCACATACTGACCACCTGTCCTCTGTACCAAGACATCACATACTGACCACCTGTCCTCTGTACCAAGACATCACATACTGACCACCTGTCCACTGTACCATGACATCACATACTGACCACCTGTCTACTGTACCAAGACATCACATACTGACCACCTGTCCTCTGTACCATGACATCACATACTGACCACCTGTCCTCTGTACCAAGACATCACATACTGACCACCTGTCCTCTGTACCAAGACATCACATACTGACCACCTGTCTACTGTACCAAGACATCACATACTGACCACCTGTCCTCTGTACCAAGACATCACATACTGACCACCTGTCCTCTGTACCAAGACATCACATACTGACCACCTGTCCACTGTACCATGACATCACATACTGACCACCTGTCCTCTGTACCAAGACATCACATACTGACCACCTGTCTACTGTACCAAGACATCACATACTGACCACCTGTCCTCTGTACCAAGACATCACATACTGACCACCTGTCCTCTGTACCAAGACATCACATACTGACCACCTGTCCTCTGTACCAAGACATCACATACTGACCACCTGTCCTCTGTACCATGACATCACATACTGACCACCTGTCCTCTGTACCATGACATCACATACTGACCACCTGTCCTCTGTACCATGACATCACATACTGACCACCTGTCTGTACCAAGACATCACATACTGACCACCTGTCCTCTGTACCATGACATCACATACTGACCACCTGTCCTCTGTACCAAGACATCACATACTGACCACCTGTCCTCTGTACCAAGACATCACATACTGACCACCTGTCCTCTGTACCAAGACATCACATACTGACCACCTGTCCTCTGTACCAAGACATCACATACTGACCACCTGTCCTCTGTACCAAGACATCACATACTGACCACCTGTCCTCTGTACCATGACATCACATACTGACCACCTGTCCTCTGTACCATGACATCACATACTGACCACCTGTCCTCTGTACCAAGACATCACATACTGACCACCTGTCTGTACCAAGACATCACATACTGACCACCTGTCTGTACCAAGACATCACATACTGACCACCTGTCCTCTGTACCAAGACATCACATACTGACCACCTGTCCTCTGTACCAAGACATCACATACTGACCACCTGTCTGTACCAAGACATCACATACTGACCACCTGTCTGTACCAAGACATCACATACTGACCACCTGTCCTCTGTACCAAGACATCACATACTGACCACCTGTCTACTGTACCAAGACATCACATACTGACCACCTGTCCACTGTACCAAGACATCACATACTGACCACCTGTCCTCTGTACCAAGACATCACATACTGACCACCTGTCCACTGTACCAAGACATCACATACTGACCACCTGTCCACTGTACCAAGACATCACATACTGACCACCTGTCTGTACCAAGACATCACATACTGACCACCTGTCCTCTGTACCAAGACATCACATACTGACCACCTGTCTACTGTACCAAGACATCACATACTGACCACCTGTCCTCTGTACCAAGACATCACATACTGACCACCTGTCCTCTGTACCAAGACATCACATACTGACCACCTGTCCACTGTACCAAGACATCACATACTGACCACCTGTCCACTGTACCAAGACATCACATACTGACCACCTGTCCTCTGTACCAACACATCACATACTGACCACCTGTCCACTGTACCAAGACATCACATACTGACCACCTGTCCACTGTACCAAGACATCACATACTGACCACCTGTCTGTACCAAGACATCACAGACTGACCACCTGTCCTCTGTACCAAGACATCACATACTGACCACCTGTCCTCTGTACCAAGACATCACATACTGACCACCTGTCCACTGTACCAAGACATCACATACTGACCACCTGTCCACTGTACCAAGACATCACAGACTGACCACCTGTCCTCTGTACCAAGACATCACATACTGACCACCTGTCTGTACCAAGACATCACAGACACATACTGACCACAGACACAATCACCCAAAGAGAGTTTTAAAACATGACTAATGACTAAAGACTCCATATCTGATGAAGTACAACAATGTGCAAACACATCAGCAAGATGTGTGAACTGTTGGAATAATACCTTAAATACAATGAATGTGTGTGTGTGTGTGTGTGTGTGTGTGTGTGTGTGTGTGTGTGTGTGTGTGTGTGTGTGTGTGTGTGTGTGTGTGTGTGTGTGTGTGTGTGTGCGTGTGTGTGTGTGTGTGTGTGTGTGTCAGAGGTTGAGCCCTCACACACCCAGTGACTTTACAACAGAGCCTAAAAAGTCATCAAATCCTTTCCCGTCCAAAATGACATTAAGACTCTAGACCAGTCAGTCGATCACACCCAGGGGGTCCCCACATGATTTTAGGGGGTCCCCAGGTGATTAGCTTAATGTACAACATTGTTTTCTCACTCAACAGTAAACAAACCAACATACAGTACAAGTATACAGGGTATCTGCACATTTATAAAGTTACCATTTAAGGACTTTTAAGACCTTTTTGATAAAATTACTCCATTTCTGCATCAAAAGTAATGGTAAATGGTAAATTAATATTAACATTTATACATTTTTATCCAAAGCGCTTTACATAGATTGTGCATTACATTCACACATTCATACACACATTCATACACCGATGGCGGCGGAAACCATGCAAGGCACCAACCTGCTCATCAGGAGCAATTAGGGGGAGCGCCCCAGCCCGGGATCGAACTGGGAACCTTGAGGTTTCCAGTTCACTCAACCACTCTACCCCTGAGCCACTGACGCCCCCAATCAACAAACTATATAGAATACTGATATATCATTGATTCAGTTTACAATTCCAAACATACAAACATGACCCACTTTAATGACTTCAGTCTATATTAGTAGCTTAATGACTAGTATTACAATATATTGTCTTTTTTTGTGTCCTATGTATTTGTATTTAAGTTCATAAAGTTAACATAAGTATAACTAAATGCATTTGAAATAAAAGCTACTTTTGTGTGACATAGAATGGCCTGACAGTATATGTAATGTGTTCCTCTGGAGTGAGTGTGTAAACATAGTGGTCCTCTACATCATCAGAGTTACATCACACCTGGTGTAGAGTCCAGGTTAATGGACTTGATATTCATTCCATAAATGCATGGTGATAGTGTAAGATTCAACCAACTGGTCACACACACACACACACACACACACACACACACACACACACACACACACACACACACACACACACACACACACACACACACACACACACACACACACACAGTGCAGTCAGTGGCTCAAAAAGCTAATTCAAGCATTTCTTTCCCAGTAGAAAAAACGTTGTGACTATTTAACTCTACTACGGGCGGGCGTGTGCGTGAGATGAGCACGGCTGCATGCATCCCACCCACGATATATATATATTAAATAAAACACCTGCAGACTTTTGTCACAGGTGCTGTGGTTCCCTACTAGTCCCTGACCGACGTGTGAAAACACTAGAAAGAATGCAGCCCTGCCAGTAGCTTACATACTGACATTTAGTGAACGGTCAAAGCTTAGCTTAGCACAGGGGTGATGCAACTCTGATGATGCAGAGGGCCACTATGTTTACACACTCACTACAGAGACACATTACATATACTGTCTGTTTAATGATGTAGAGGACCTCTATATTTACACACTCACTACAGATACACATTACATATACTGTCTGTTTAATGATGTAGAGGACCACTATATTTACACACTCACTACAGAGACACATTACATATACTGTCTGTTTAATGATGCAGAGGGCCACTATATTAACACACTCACTACAGATACACATTACATATACTGTCTGTTTAATGATGTAGAGGACCTCTATATTAACACACTCACTACAGAGACACATTACATATACTGTCTGTTTATGATGTAGAGGACCTCTATATTAACACACTCACTACAGAGACACATTACATATACTGTCTGTCTAATGATGTAGAGGACCTCTATATTAACACACTCACTACAGAGACACATTACATATACTGTCTGTTTAATGATGTAGAGGACCTCTATGTTTACACACTCACTACAGAGACACATTACATATACTGTCTGTTTAATGATGTAGAGGACCTCTATGTTTACACACTCACTACAGAGACACATTACATATACTGTCTGTTTAATGATGCAGAGGGCCACTATATTAACACACTCACTACAGAGACACATTACATATACTGTCTGTTTAATGATGTAGAGGACCTCTATATTAACACACTCACTACAGAGACACATTACATATACTGTCTGTTTAATGATGTAGAGGACCTCTATATTAACACACTCACTACAGAGACACATTACATATACTGTCTGTTTAATGATGTAGAGGACCTCTATATTTACACACTCACTACAGAGACACATTACATATACTGTCTGTTTAATGATGTAGAGGACCTCTATATTAACACACTCACTACAGAGACACATTACATATACTGTCTGTTTAATGATGTAGAGGACCACTATATTAACACACTCACTACAGAGACACATTACATATACTGTCTGTTTAATGATGTAGAGGACCTCTATATTAACACACTCACTACAGAGACACATTACATATACTGTCTGTTTAATGATGTAGAGGACCACTATATTAACACACTCACTACAGAGACACATTACATATACTGTCAGGCCATTCTATGTCATACAAAAGTAGCGACGCGTTTTGAGCTTGTAGATCTGCTATTTTTGAATTGGAATCCAGATTTATTTTTTTTTGCTATTTTTTAATTCGAATCCTGAAAAGTAACATTTTTATTTAATTTCAAATTAATTTAGTTATACTTATGTTAACTTTATGAACTTAAATGCAAATACATTGGACATGAAAAAAGACAATAGAATTGTAATACTAGTCATTAAGCTACACTGTGTGTGTGTGTGTGTGTGTGTGTGTGTGTGTGTGTGTGTGTGTGTGTGTGTGTGTGTGTGTGTGTGTGTGTGTGTGTGTGTGTGTCACTAGTTTGAGGAAGTGGCTCCAAGTGGTAACTTGTTACAGTCAGTCAGACAGTCAGTCAGTCAGTCAGAGAGACAGACAGTCAGACAGACAGACAGACAGACATGATTGATTGATGTACGTTATTTAGTAAGACATGAGAAATACAGTACATGGAAGTACAAATTCACAATACAAGGTCTACTAAACTGGGAGACTCATTAAGCACTAAGCTTATACAGACAGACAGACAGACAGACAGACAGTATTCAGGTGGTTTTGTCATGTTTGCCACCGTGTGCTTCACGCAGGAAACGATACGTTACTCTGACTGACTGACTGACTGACTGACTGACTGACTGACAGTGCATTTAACAACTTAAACTATAGCTCTGGTCCATATCGTTAGAAGGAGTTCTACTAAACGCTACTATGTTACTTTACATTCTTTCTCCTCACACCGCGGTAGAGCAGCCTCTAGTCTTTAGTCAAAATAAAACATACACTTTAGCTATTCACCAAAACAAAGAGAGGTTTTATGGAGCTGAGAGTCTACTGTACTTAGTGTGAACACTCTGAACCCTCCACCTCACGTCTAAAACACACTTTATGACCAGAAAATAAAATGTTTCACCGGAGGGAAGAATCTGGTCAATAGGAAAATACCATTGACCAGATCAGTAGAGGGCGCAGTGGAGTAACCAAAAACATGTTTTCCTTCCGGTGAAATAATGTATTTTCTGGTCATAAAGTGTGTTTTAGACGTGAGGTGGAGGGTTCACAGTGTTCCCACTAAGTAGATTAGACTCTCCGCTCCATAAAACACTCTTTGTTTTGGTGAATAGCGAAAGTGTATTTTTTATTTTGACTAAAGACTAGAGGCTGCTCTACCGCGGTGTGAGGAGACAGAATGTAAAGTAACATAGTAGCGTTTAGGAGAACTCCTTCTAACGCTATGGAGCAGAGCTAACATACAGTTTTATTATAAACATTATATTCTTACCAGGTTGCAGAGTGCAGTTTACAGTTGGTTGTTCAATGTAAAGTTCACTAGTTACTAAAGTCCTGTTTTAAAGTTCATACTTAGTAATAAAAGTGTTTCTATAAGTTTAAAAACAATACTGGGTTATAAAGTAAAAAAAACAAAAACAAGGCGCGTCTCTTCCTGACTTTACAGCTGAGTGGGCGGGGCTTAGAGAGAGAGAGAGAGAGAGAGAGAGAGAGAGAGAGAGAGAGAGAGAGAGAGAGAGTCTGTCAGTCTGTCTTTTAGAATAGTGAAAATGTGATCTTTAAAACCTACTGTCCACTCTGTTATTAAATGTGATCTTTAAGACCTAGTGTCCACTCTGTTATTAAATGTGATCTTTAAGACCTAGTGTCCACTCTGTTATTAAATGTGATCTTTAAGACCTATAGCCTAGTGTCCACTCTGTTATTAAATGTGATCTTTAAGACCTAGTGTCCACTCTGTTATTAAATGTGATCTTTAAGACCTAGTGTCCACTCTGTTATTAAATGTGATCTTTAAGACCTAGTGTCCACTAGCTCTGGTTCAGAGCATTAGTGAGTTCTCTCTAACGCTCTGGAAGACCCCTCGCTCTGCGCATGTACAAGGAATTCCACTGTCCTGCCAGCGTTCAAAGTAACCTCGCATCAGCAGTCTTTCCACCTCGGAGGAAAGCCTGGTCTGCGTTACAGAAGCGAACAGTCTTCTACCGGGCTGTTGAAGGCGCAAGGGGGCGGGGGGCGTGTGGGGAGAGAGTCAGCACACTGAAGTCAAGGCACAGACTACTGTGCTGTTGACAGACAACGGATGCACGCTTATGAGAAACAACAAAAATAAAATCTGGCAAAACAGTTGCGTGCATTAGCGCAAGATTAGGATAAGGAAACATTCAGTCTAAATGTCCTGTTTGCTAATTCACAACTACTGTGCCAGATAATCACCAAGAGAGTAAAAAAAGAAAAAACGTTTCAGTCATTCAGTCCAACTTCACTGTAGCCTATAGTAGCCTTTTTATAAATGATATATATATTACGCTGCCCTGAAAGTTTATAATATTTAGAGAAATTTAATGTTTCAAATACAAAAGTAGTGGTAGTAGTTGCAAATTACTATACATTTAGACTGAATGTTTCCTTTATTCTCGACTTGCGCTAATGCACGCAACTGTTTTGCCAGGATTTATTTTTGTTGTTTCTCATAAGCGTGCATCCGTCTGTCAACAAGTAACACCATAGTAACAGTCAACACTAGTCTGTGCCTTGACTTCAGTGCGCTGACTCTCTCCCCACCGGCCGCCTCCTTCTGCCTTCAACAGCCCGGTAGAAGACTGTTCGCGTTACAGAAGACCCAATATGATCCGGTCTACTGAAAAAAAAATGAATCCTCTTTCCGGATTCTGCCCATCCGGTTTTGCGGTGCCGCTTTGTTTTGGTTCCCCAATCCCTATTTAAATGGAATAGAATTTCCCCGTGGGATAATACCGACGCTAAATAGTCTCCGCACGCACATTTACATTTAAAAAATAAGCTAAATTATGCCGCATCGAGGATTTTATTAGGACGGACCTATATTGGGGTGATACGTGACGTTTTTCCGGTTCTGCCCATCCGGCCACTTTTTTTTTATTTTTTACTTCCGCTCCCGACCGGATCATATACCCGAAAATGGAATGCTGCCCAGGCTACGTTCAAAGAAGTGAAAATAAACAAAACCATTTCGCTACTCACCGAAGCAAAGGCTGTTTTGTGTTGTTGACAGTCTATTCTCCAACCCCGCACGCCTCTCAGCACCCCACCTACTCTGTAAAATACACTTTTTGGGCAGAAAATAAAATATGTCAGCGAGACGGAAATTATTTGTATTTACTCCACAGTGCCCTCTACAGTCTGGAGGGTTTGAACTTACCATTAACCAAAATCTGTAGAGGGCACTGTGGAGTAAATACAAATAATGTCCGTCTCGCTGACATATTTTATTTTCTGCCCAAACAGTGTATTTCAGGGCAGTGGAATTCCTTGTACATGCGCAGAGCGAGGGGTCTTCCAGGGCGTTGGAGAGAACTCACTAACGCTCTGAACCAGAGCTAAGTGTCCACATACAACAGCAGTATTCATGACATGACATAGTCTGTGCTATGTTGACTTTGTCCACTGGAGGGCGACACAGACCGTGGAATCAAACCAGAGTCAACCTGAGGGTTTAACAACATGTACCAATGTCTGACTTTATGAAAGTTACAAATAAACACAATAATCAGTATTTAATCACTGAACATGTGTAATGAGGGCTTGGTGCAGCTGTTAAGTAACTCATATTCCACTATCTCCGAATGCTATATAAATATTATTATTTTGAGGGGTCCCCAGTTCAAATTTGATTATTTTGGGGGGTTCCCAGTTCAAATTTGATTATTTTGGGGGGTCCCCAGTTCAAATATGATTATTTTGGGGGGTCCCCAGTTCAAATTTGATTATTTTGGGGGTTCCCAGTTCAAATATGATTATTTTGGGGGGTTCCCAGTTCAAATTTGAT
The DNA here is from genome assembly GCF_963454915.1 of Gymnoscopelus microlampas. Lineage (NCBI taxonomy): Eukaryota > Metazoa > Chordata > Actinopteri > Myctophiformes > Myctophidae > Gymnoscopelus > Gymnoscopelus microlampas. Next base: position 50,663,342 of record NC_139953.1, on the reverse strand, counting down.
TATTTTGGGGGTTCCCAGTTCAAATATGATTACTTTGGGGGGTCCCGGCTTGAAAAGGTTGTGAGAACCATTGGTTTAGGCTACATAAGCCTTAGATCAATGTTGCGTGTTTACATTGCGTGTAATTCCGAATTTCACCGGATGCGCCCTCTCACTACCGCCCTTTGGGAACTTCTGACAGAATCGGCCACAGACGGGATTAAAACAATTCTTAATTGAATAATATGGACTAATACATTACACACATACTCCGGACACCTAGTTAACATTTGGGGCAAGCGGGTAAATATATTTAGCATTTGGACATGTTTGGAGAAATACGGACTTTAGTGGTGACTTTACTGGCTTTACTGGGTAAGCTGGTGGGGTGGAGCTAAGACTCTCGTAGACATAAAAAAGACATTTACGTAGTATTGATCTAAGTATGAGACTACCTGTGATCCTAGTTTACTGAGGCTCCCGATAATATACAATAATTATGCAATGCATCAAATGCATATAAATAATAATCTAAGATTATAAACCAAGAAGCTATCATCAGTCTAAACAATATAAAACATGTTTTATCTAAAGGACACACTACAGTGTTTCTACATTCTATATGTTTGTGTTTATATTGTTTATTCATAAGTCTCTCTCTGTATTCTATATGTATTTATCTTTATTTATTTATACGTCTCTGTATTCTATATGTATTTATCTTTATTTATTTATACGTCTCTGTATTCTATATGTATTTATGTGTTTATAATATTTATTCATAAGTCTCTCTGTATTCTATATGTATTCGTGTTTATATTGTTTATTTCTTTCTCTCTGTATAAAAGACTACATAATAAATATTCACTCCTTTTCCACCAGGGGGCGAAACACACAGCGGTGCCTTGATCCTTTGTGCGGAAGTAGATCCGGTTGATCCGGAAGTAAACCGTTTGTCGTCGCTGCTGTTGTTGCTGTTGCTCGTGTCGTGTAGTTGTGTAGTAGTTGTGTAGTTGTTGTGTGTCTGTGTGGTGTGTATCTGTGGTCCAGATGTGTCCTAAAGGAGGTCAAATGTGTCAAATGGAGTCTGTACGGCTGTCCATAAATGAACACATGACGTCAGTGGTGGGAGAGGACATATTGTGTGTTTTGGAAAAACAAAGTGACGCTTGTTGTGTGAAGCTTGTCAGAGTGTTTGTGTTGGAGCGCCTCAGTGCGGCTGCAGAGTGGATGTGCAACCTCTTCCAGAGAGAGATAGAGACCCTAGAAACTCTACTGGACCACCAGAGCAAACTACTGGACATGGCCTTTAATGTGGACACACAACTACACACTGCAGGTATGTCTGTTACATGTACACATGACACACAACTACACACTGCAGGTATGTCTGTTACATGTACACATGACACACAACTACACACTGCAGCTATGTCTGTTACATGTACACATGACACACAACTACACACTGCAGCTATGTCTGTTACATGTACACATGACACACAACTACACACTGCAGGTATGTCTGTTACATGTACACATGACACACAACTACACACTGCAGGTGTGTCTGTTACATGTACACATGACACACAACTACACACTGCAGGTGTGTCTGTTACATGTACACATGACACACAACTACACACTGCAGGTATGTCTGTTACATGTACACATGACACACAACTACACACTGCAGGTATGTCTGTTACATGTACACATTACACACAACTACACACTGCAGCTATGTCTGTTACATGTACACATGACACACAACTACACACTGCAGGTGTGTCTGTTACATGTACACATGACACACAACTACACACTGCAGCTATGTCTGTTACATGTACACATTACACACAACTACACACTGCAGCTATGTCTGTTACATGTACACATGACACACAACTACACACTGCACATATTATTATTGTATTAAACATTATTATATATTATTATTGTATTAAACAGGATCCGGTGCACCAGTGAAGATGATTGGTCCAGAAGCAGCCAAGACTCTTTCTATTAAACAGGAACCTGAAGACCAGCTGGACACCAGTAAGTTTACTTATGTCTCTTACAGTAAGTTTACTTATGTCTCTTACAGTAAGTTTACTTATGTCTCTTACAGTAAGTTTACTTATGTCTCTTACAGTAAGTTTACTTATGTCTCTTACAGTAAGTTTACTCATGACTAGATGTATTTATTTATCTTACAGTAAGTTTACTCATGACTAGATTTATTCATTTATTACGGTGATTATCAACCATCAGGGGATCCATCATACTGGAGATAAATATTCTGTGACTGCTGCAAAAGGTAAGAAAATAGAAATATCACTGGCAGAGTTAAGATATCTTTACATAACATTTTTCAATTTCCATTTCTGCTAAGCAACAAGCTCTAATTATGTTTAGGGCATTTGTATTTATGTGGATAAATCTGTGCGACTGTAAAGACTAAACGGAAGCGAGGAGGAGGAGGAGGAGGAGGAGGAGGAGGAGGAGGAGGAGGCGTCGCATCCACTTTATCGCTTTTCAGAGCTTCTGTTGCTCCAGAATGTATGACAGACAGACAGACAGACAGACAGACTCTATGGCAGACATACAGACAGACAGACAGACAGACTGTATGGCAGACAGACAGACAGACAGACAGACAGACTCTATGGCAGACAGCCTGTATGGCAGACAGACAGACAGACAGACAGACAGACAGACAGACTCTATGGCAGACATACAGACAGACAGACTGTATGGCAGACAGACAGACAGACAGACAGACAGACAGACAGACAGACAGACTCTATGGCAGACAGACAGACAGACAGACAGACAGACAGACAGACAGACAGACAGACAGACTGTATGGCAGACAGACAGACAGACAGACAGACAGACAGACAGACAGACAGACAGACTCTATGGCAGACAGACAGACAGACAGACAGACTGTATGGCAGACAGACAGACAGACAGACAGACTCTATGGCAGACAGCCTGTATGGCAGACAGACAGACAGACAGACAGACTCTATGGCAGACATACAGACAGACAGACTGTATGGCAGACAGACAGACAGACAGACAGACAGACAGACAGACAGACAGACTCTATGGCAGACAGACAGACAGACAGACAGACAGACAGACTCTATGGCAGACAGCCTGTATGGCAGACAGACAGACAGACAGACAGACAGACTCTATGGCAGACATACAGACAGACAGACTGTATGGCAGACAGACAGACAGACAGACAGACAGACAGACTCTATGGCAGACAGACAGACAGACAGACAGACAGACAGACAGACAGACAGACAGACTGTATGGCAGACAGACAGACAGACAGACAGACAGACAGACTCTATGGCAGACAGACAGACAGACAGACAGACAGACAGACAGACAGACAGACTGTATGGCAGACAGACAGACAGACAGACAGACAGACAGACAGACTGTATGGCAGACAGACAGACAGACAGACAGACAGACAGACAGATTGTATGACAGACAGACAGACAGACAGACAGACAGACAGACAGACTGTATGGCAGACAGACAGACAGACAGACAGACAGACAGACAGATTGTATGACAGACAGACAGACAGACAGACAGACAGACAGACAGACAGACTCTATGGCAGACAGACAGACAGACAGACTGTATGGCAGACAGACAGACAGACAGACAGACTGTATGGCAGACATACAGACAGACAGACAGACAGACAGACAGACAGACAGACTGTATGGCAGACATACAGACAGACAGACAGACAGACAGACAGACAGACAGACAGACAGACAGACAGACAGACAGACTGTATGGCAGACATACAGACAGACAGACAGACAGACAGACAGACAGACAGACTGTATGGCAGACATACAGACAGACAGACAGACAGACAGACAGACAGACAGACTGTATGGCAGACATACAGACAGACAGACAGACAGACAGACAGACAGACAGACAGACAGACAGACAGACAGACAGACTGTATGGCAGACAGACAGACAGACAGACAGACAGACAGACTGTATGGCAGACATACAGACAGACAGACTGTATGGCAGACAGACAGACAGACAGACTGTATGGCAGACAGACAGACAGACAGACAGACAGACAGACTCTATGGCAGACATACAGACAGACAGACAGACAGACTGTATGGCAGACAGACAGACAGACAGACAGACAGACTGTATGGCAGACAGACAGACAGACAGACAGACAGACTCTATGGCAGACAGCCTGTATGGCAGACAGACAGACAGACAGACAGACAGACAGACAGACAGACAGCCTGTATGGCAGACAGACAGACAGACAGACAGACAGACAGACTGTATGGCAGACAGACAGACAGACAGACAGACAGACAGACTCTATGGCAGACATACAGACAGACAGACAGACAGACTGTATGGCAGACAGACAGACAGACAGACAGACAGACAGACAGACAGACTCTATGGCAGACAGCCTGTATGGCAGACAGACAGACAGACAGACAGACAGACAGACAGACAGACAGACAGACAGACAGACAGACAGACAGACTCTATGGCAGACAGCCTGTATGGCAGACAGACAGACAGACAGACAGACAGACAGACAGACAGACAGACAGACTGTATGGCAGACATACAGACAGACAGACAGACAGACAGACAGACAGACAGACAGACAGACAGACAGACAGACTGTATGGCAGACAGACAGACAGACAGACAGACTGTATGGCAGACAGACAGACAGACAGACAGACAGACAGACAGACAGACAGACTGTATGGCAGACATACAGACAGACAGATTGTATGACAGACAGACAGACAGACAGACAGACTGTATGGCAGACAGACAGACAGACAGACTGTATGGCAGACAGACAGACAGACAGACAGACAGACAGACAGACTCTATGGCAGACAGACAGACAGACAGACAGACAGACAGACAGACAGACAGACAGACTGTATGGCAGACATACAGACAGACAGACAGACAGACAGACAGACAGACAGACAGACTGTATGGCAGACAGACAGACAGACAGACAGACAGACAGACAGACAGACAGACAGACAGACAGACAGACTGTATGGCAGACAGACAGACAGACAGACTGTATGGCAGACAGACAGACAGACAGACAGACAGACAGACAGACTGTATGGCAGACAGACAGACAGACAGACAGACAGACAGACAGACAGACAGACAGACAGACAGACTGTATGGCAGACAGACAGACAGACAGACAGACTGTATGGCAGACAGACAGACAGACAGACAGACAGACTGTATGGCAGACAGACAGACAGACAGACAGACAGACAGACAGACAGACAGACAGACTGTATGACAGACAGACAGACAGACAGACAGACTGTATGGCAGACAGACAGACAGACAGACTGTATGGCAGACAGACAGACAGACAGACAGACAGACAGACAGACAGACAGACAGACAGACTCTATGGCAGACATACAGACAGACAGACTGTATGGCAGACAGACAGACAGACAGACAGACAGACAGACAGACAGACAGACAGACAGACAGACAGACAGACAGACTGTATGGCAGACATACAGACAGACAGACAGACAGACAGACAGACAGACAGACAGACTGTATGGCAGACAGACAGACAGACAGACAGACTGTATGGCAGACAGACAGACAGACAGACAGACAGACAGACAGACAGACAGACTGTATGGCAGACATACAGACAGACAGATTGTATGACAGACAGACAGACAGACAGACAGACTGTATGGCAGACAGACAGACAGACAGACTGTATGGCAGACAGACAGACAGACAGACAGACAGACAGACAGACTCTATGGCAGACAGACAGACAGACAGACAGACAGACAGACAGACAGACAGACAGACTGTATGGCAGACATACAGACAGACAGACAGACAGACAGACAGACAGACAGACAGACAGACAGACAGACTGTATGGCAGACAGACAGACAGACAGACAGACAGACAGACAGACAGACAGACAGACAGACAGACAGACTGTATGGCAGACAGACAGACAGACAGACTGTATGGCAGACAGACAGACAGACAGACAGACAGACAGACTGTATGGCAGACAGACAGACAGACAGACAGACAGACAGACAGACAGACAGACTGTATGGCAGACAGACAGACAGACAGACAGACTGTATGGCAGACAGACAGACAGACAGACAGACTGTATGGCAGACAGACAGACAGACAGACAGACAGACTGTATGGCAGACAGACAGACAGACAGACAGACAGACAGACAGACAGACAGACAGACTGTATGGCAGACAGACAGACAGACAGACAGACTGTATGGCAGACAGACAGACAGACAGACAGACAGACTGTATGGCAGACATACAGACAGACAGATTGTATGACAGACAGACAGACAGACAGACAGACAGACTGTATGGCAGACAGACAGACAGACAGACTGTATGGCAGACAGACAGACAGACAGACAGACAGACAGACAGACAGACAGACAGACAGACAGACTGTATGGCAGACAGACAGACAGACAGACAGACAGACAGACAGACAGACAGACAGACAGACAGACAGACAGACAGACAGACTGTATGGCAGACAGACAGACAGACAGACAGACTGTATGGCAGACAGACAGACAGACAGACAGACAGACTGTATGGCAGACAGACAGACAGACAGACAGACAGACAGACAGACAGACAGACAGACAGACAGACAGACAGACAGACAGACTGTATGGCAGACAGACAGACAGACAGACAGACTGTATGGCAGACATACAGACAGACAGATTGTATGACAGACAGACAGACAGACAGACAGACAGACAGACAGACAGACAGACAGACTGTATGGCAGACAGACAGACAGACAGACTGTATGGCAGACAGACAGACAGACAGACAGACAGACAGACAGACAGACAGACAGACAGACTCTATGGCAGACATACAGACAGACAGACTGTATGGCAGACAGACAGACAGACAGACAGACAGACAGACAGACTGTATGGCAGACAGACAGACAGACAGACAGACATACTGTATGGCAGACAGACAGACAGACGTACTGTATGACAGACAGACAGACAGACAGACAGACAGACAGACAGACAGACAGACAGACAGACAGACAGACAGACAGACAGACTCTATGGCAGACAGACAGACAGACTGTATGGCAGACAGACAGACAGACAGACAGACAGACTCTATGGCAGACAGACAGACAGACTGTATGGCAGACAGACAGACAGACAGACAGACAGACTGTATGACAGACAGACAGACAGACAGACTACTGTATGGCAGACAGACAGACAGACAGACAGACAGACAGACAGACAGACAGACAGACAGACAGACTGTATGGCAGACAGACAGACAGACAGACAGACTGTATGACAGACAGTAGTGATGCGCGGGTTGACCTGTTACCTTTGGGTCAACCCGCGGCGCGGGCGGACAGTCAAGATTTCAGAGGCAATTATGCGGGCTGAACAAATCACATTTAAGCCTATTATTAATATTAATATTTGGATAAAACGACCATTAAAACATAATCATAATTGTTTAAAGTTTTATCATGATCAATGTCAGATCCTGGGTGGGTTCATTCCCGACAGCCTGGTGCTGCTGTGTCTCACAGCGCTGCAGTTATCCCATAGATCAGCCTATTCTTCGTACCATGGTGTTGCGTGTAAAAAATATCGGACCTACAAGCTCACAACACGTCGCAACGTGCCGCGTTGTGAGCTTGTATGTCTGATATTTTCGATACGCAACAAAAGCACAAATGAAGCTTTACACAGCTGCATCTGCTCCTAATCAGAGCTGTGTACGGGTGGTTCGCTCGGCTGTAATGATAAACAGAACCTGGGTCTCGGGATAGAATCTGAACCAAGCCGGACCCACCTGACGATAATAAAACCTGTCAAAACCAGAACTCGTATGGGTCGTGGATATTATACAAGCAGCACAGTGACTGTCTGTCTGCAATGGATAAAGTGTTAGTGGTGAAAGTTGGTGACACACATACATTGCAAGCAAATAAGGCAAGTAAATCAACCTCCCTTGCGCCATCATTCATGTGTAACATTAACAAAACTAAACACAAGCTGTAGGTTTTGCATATTAAGGTTGCTAGATGTAAAGGTCAAAACATATATGAATGTGTTTATACTGATGTGTGATGTAGGCTACGGTGTCACGCAGCAGTTCACTCACACTCACTCATGATTATCTTCTTTTTTTTCACCGCGAGTCGAGTCGTTGATTTATATATGGTTTTGCAGCGCGGGTTCGGTTCCGTGGCGGGGTGGGGCGGGTCATGAAAAAACCCGACAGACAGACAGATTGACTGACTGACTGACTGACAGCCAGCAGGCCGGCTGGCTGGCTGTCAGTTTGTTTTGTTGTAGATCTTGGTTCTATAGGGTCTTAACTATCTGAAATGAATGGGGTTCAAATATCCCAGTCCCCCACCCTCTTTCTGGAGGGGGTTACCTATTTTTGGGACCTCCCAGAACAGTACGCCAGCCAGTTAATGTCCAATTTTCGTAATATTTGAGTTGTTTTATAGGTTTTAAAATACATTGAGTTTATTTATTACACTTCTAAAGCAGCCAGAAGAATATTTGTCTGACTTTCGATTGGGGTCTTTCCTCCCCTGGGGACACCCCAGACTCACCTCTATGCCTACAGTATCTCAGTCATCATTCCAACACAATAAGAAAACTGTTCCGCACGCTCACTGACTCTGTGCAAGGTTTCTCTTCTGATTAACCCTTTAAGACCCGGAACGCAACTGTGTCACTTTAGGAAAAAATAGCAGATCAACACGCTCATAGCGCGGTCCCTGGAACAACATATTTTGAGATTTGGGTCCACGGCCAAATACATATCATTTTGGGGGTCCTTGACATAAAAAAAGGTTGAACCACCAATATTTGCTTTAAAATTAGCTTCTAGATCTGCTATTTTTGAATATTCAAAGAAATCAAAAAATGACTAAAAATGACTTGACTCTTTCCTGGTCTTAATGGGTTAAAAAAAGAGGGGAAAAGGGTTAAAATATGGCCAATGTAGCAGCATCCTTGTTAATTCCTTCCATGTGTTTAATTTCAGACATCCTGGTATAGAAACCAAGCTAAAAACCCTTGAAGGGTTCTTGTATTTGTTTTACTGAGGTTAAGGTTAGGAATATGTTTATGGTTAGTCATAGTTTTACTGAGGTTAAGGTTAGGAATATGTTTATGGTTAGTCATAGTTTTACTGAGGTTAAGGTTAGGAATATGTTTATGGTTAGTCATAGTTTTACTGAGGTTAAGGTTAGGAATATGTTTATGGTTAGTCATAGTTTTACTGAGGTTAAGGTTAGGAATATGTTTATGGTTAGTCATAGTTTTACTGAGGTTAAGGTTAGGAATATGTTTATGGTTAGTCATAGTTTTACTGAGGTTAAGGTTAGGAATGTGTTTATGGTTAGTCATAGTTTTACTGAGGTTAAGGTTAGGAATATGTTTATGGTTAGTCATAGTTTTACTGAGGTTAAGGTTAGGAATATGTTTATGGTTAGTCCAGGGTTTCCGCTAGGCACTTTTTGGGCCGGCCACCATGGATTATATTTTATTTACCAGCCAAAGATTAAATCTATCGCCCTTATTATAATTAACGTCATATCCGTGTTTGCAGATACGTGCACCCAACTAGGGGTGTCACGATACGCCTAATCCACGATTCGATTCGACTTTCGATTTTAAGGTCACGATTCGATTCGATTTTCGATACGATATATATTTTTAAAACCTCCTTTTTTTCAGCTTTGAGGGCTATATGATTATTCATTTAGGCTATTGTCTTGATTTGTAAAGAAAAACACATGTTTCTCAATAAGTCCCTTTTTATTTGAATAATATCAAATGAGAATGAGAATAACAAAAAAGGTTTTATGCCCTCTTACAACAACTGTCATTTTCAGATTCTATAACTAAATAAAATCTAAATACAAAGTTGAACATGTAAGAAAAAAGGATCCAAAGACAACTGTTATTTGGCTACATGTTCTTAAACATTTAAAGTATGTTCACATTGTTTGAACAGGTAAGAGCTTTAACAAACAAGAAATGTGAATAATAAGCTAAGCCAGGGGTCTTCAACAGGGTTTCTTTTTTTTTTTTACCTTAACCCCATCCCTTTTCTGTGGTGAATTTTAGCCAAAAATAGCAGATCTACAAGCTCACACTGAGCTTGTAGATCGGCTATTTTTGGCCGAGAGGTATAGGTGTAGAGGGGAAAAAGAGAAGACGGAGCAACTACATTATCAATGTGGAGCATAATGGACAAACGGTAGCCGTTTTGTCAACAACGTGTCGGGTGCCTCATAATTCACTGGGAAGCCAAAATATTGCCAGACGTTTGACTTAAAGGAAGCGGGAGGGTTTTCCAATTCTTCCGTTTGTGTATCATCATCATTACCATCGCTGGCTTCAGCAGTGGCCATGGTGAAATGTAAAGTAGTAGTACAGACGCAACGCTACAGCGGTTTCTCTCTCTGTCTCCTCCAAACTCCTCTGTGGTGTGTGTGTGTTATGGGTTTGTCCTGTCGTCTTTTTTTCTCCCCCGTCGTAAGCACACATGCACGATGCACGGAAAAACACAGCAGCGACTCTGTTGTTTTGTTAATGTTATGAAGGTTAATTACTTGCCTCAGTTGCCTGCAATGTGTCACCAACTTTCACCACTTTATCCATTGCAGACAGTCAGTCACTTGATTGCTTGTATATCCATGACCCATACGAGTTCGGGTCCCTAAACTTCAAATATTTATTCAAAAATTACAAAAAGGGTATGTTGCTATATACTGTACATAGCAACAGGAACCCCAAAAGGGTTTCCCGTCCTGAAAGGTATAGTTACAAAAAGGGGTTCCTGCCAAAAATGGGTTAAGGTTAGGAATAAGGCTAGGTTTAGACATAGTTTTACTGAGGTTAAGGTTAGGAATAAGGTTAGGTTTAGACATAGTTTTACTGAGGTTAAGGTTAGGAATAAGGTTAGGTTTAGACATAGTTTTACTGAGGTTAAGGTTAGGAATAAGGTTAGGTTTAGACATAGTTTTACTGAGGTTAAGGTTAGGAATAAGGTTAGGTTTAGACATAGTTTTACTGAGGTTAAGGTTAGGAATAAGGTTAGGTTTAGACATAGTTTTACTGAGGTTAAGGTTAGGAATAAGGTTAGGTTTAGACATAGTTTTACTGAGGTTAAGGTTAGGAATAAGGTTAGGTTTAGACATAGTTTTACTGAGGTTAAGGTTAGGAATAAGGTTAGGTTTAGACATAGTTTTACTGAGGTTAAGGTTAGGTTTAGACATAGTTTTACTGAGGTTAAGGTTAGGAATAAGGTTAGGTTTAGACATAGTTTTACTGAGGTTAAGGTTAGGAATAAGGTTAGGTTTAGACATAGTTTTACTGAGGTTAAGGTAAGGAATAAGGTTAGGTTTAGACATAGTTTTACTGAGGTTAAGGTTAGGAATAAGGTTAGGTTTAGACATAGTTTTACTGAGGTTAAGGTAAGGAATAAGGTTAGGTTTAGACATAGTTTTACTGAGGTTAAGGTTAGGAATAAGGTTAGGTTTAGACATAGTTTTACTGAGGTTAAGGTTAGGAATAAGGTTAGGTTTAGACATAGTTTTACTGAGGTTAAGGTTAGGTTTAGACATAGTTTTACTGAGGTTAAGGTTAGGAATAAGGTTAGGTTTAGACATAGTTTTACTGAGGTTAAGGTTAGGAATAAGGTTAGGTTTAGACATAGTTTTACTGAGGTTAAGGTTAGGAATAAGGTTAGGTTTAGACATAGTTTTACTGAGGTTAAGGTAAGGAATAAGGTTAGGTTTAGACATAGTTTTACTGAGGTTAAGGTTAGGAATAAGGTTAGGTTTAGACATAGTTTTACTGAGGTTAAGGTTAGGAATAAGGTTAGGTTTAGACATAGTTTTACTGAGGTTAAGGTAAGGAATAAGGTTAGGTTTAGACATAGTTTTACTGAGGTTAAGGTTAGGTTTAGACATAGTTTTACTGAGGTTAAGGTTAGTAATAAGGTTAGGTTTAGACATAGTATTACTGAGGTTAAGGTTAGGAATAAGGTTAGGTTTAGACATAGTTTTACTGAGGTTAAGGTAAGGAATAAGGTTAGGTTTAGACATAGTTTTACTGAGGTTAAGGTTAGGAATAAGGTTAGGTTTAGACATAGTTTTACTGAGGTTAAGGTTAGGAATAAGGTTAGGTTTAGACATAGTTTTACTGAGGTTACGTTTAGGAATAAGGTTAGGTTTAGACATAGTTTTACTGAGGTTAAGGTTAGGAATAAGGTTAGGTTTAGACATAGTTTTACTGAGGTTAAGGTTAGGAATAAGGTTAGGTTTAGACATAGTTTTACTGAGGTTAAGTTTAGGAATAAGGCTAGGTTTAGACATAGTTTTACTGAGGTTAAGGTTAGGAATAAGGTTAGGTTTAGACATAGTTTTACTGAGGTTAAGGTAAGGAATAAGGCTAGGTTTAGACATAGTTTTACTGAGGTTAAGGTTAGGAATAAGGTTAGGATTAGACATAGTTTTACTGAGGTTAAGGTTAGGAATAAGGTTAGGTTTAGACATAGTTTTACTGAGGTTAAGGTAAGGAATAAGGTTAGGTTTAGACATAGTTTTACTGAGGTTAAGGTTAGGTTTAGACATAGTTTTACTGAGGTTAAGGTTAGTAATAAGGTTAGGTTTAGACATAGTATTACTGAGGTTAAGGTTAGGAATAAGGTTAGGTTTAGACATAGTTTTACTGAGGTTAAGGTAAGGAATAAGGTTAGGTTTAGACATAGTTTTACTGAGGTTAAGGTTAGGAATAAGGTTAGGTTTAGACATAGTTTTACTGAGGTTAAGGTTAGGAATAAGGTTAGGTTTAGACATAGTTTTACTGAGGTTACGTTTAGGAATAAGGTTAGGTTTAGACATAGTTTTACTGAGGTTAAGGTTAGGAATAAGGTTAGGTTTAGACATAGTTTTACTGAGGTTAAGGTTAGGAATAAGGTTAGGTTTAGACATAGTTTTACTGAGGTTAAGTTTAGGAATAAGGCTAGGTTTAGACATAGTTTTACTGAGGTTAAGGTTAGGAATAAGGTTAGGTTTAGACATAGTTTTACTGAGGTTAAGGTAAGGAATAAGGCTAGGTTTAGACATAGTTTTACTGAGGTTAAGGTTAGGAATAAGGTTAGGTTTAGACATAGTTTTACTGAGGTTAAGGTAAGGAATAAGGTTAGGTTTAGACATAGTTTTACTGAGGTTAAGGTTAGGAATAAGGCTAGGTTTAGACATAGTTTAACTGAGGTTAAGGTTAGGAATAAGGCTAGGTTTAGACATAGTTTTACTGAGGTTAAGGTTAGGAATAAGGTTAGGTTTAGACATAGTTTTACTGAGGTTAAGGTAAGGAATAAGGTTAGGTTTAGACATAGTTTTACTGAGGTTAAGGTTAGGAATAAGGTTAGGTTTAGACATAGTTTTACTGAGGTTAAGGTTAGGTTTAGACATAGTTTTACTGAGGTTAAGGTTAGGAATAAGGTTAGGTTTAGACATAGTTTTACTGAGGTTAAGGTAAGGAATAAGGTTAGGTTTAGACATAGTTTTACTGAGGTTAAGGTTAGGTTTAGACATAGTTTTACTGAGGTTAAGGTTAGTAATAAGGTTAGGTTTAGACATAGTATTACTGAGGTTAAGGTTAGGAATAAGGTTAGGTTTAGACATAGTTTTACTGAGGTTAAGGTAAGGAATAAGGTTAGGTTTAGACATAGTTTTACTGAGGTTAAGGTTAGGAATAAGGTTAGGTTTAGACATAGTTTTACTGAGGTTACGTTTAGGAATAAGGTTAGGTTTAGACATAGTTTTACTGAGGTTAAGGTTAGGAATAAGGTTAGGTTTAGACATAGTTTTACTGAGGTTAAGGTTAGGTTTAGACATAGTTTTACTGAGGTTAAGGTTAGGAATAAGGTTAGGTTTAGACATAGTTTTACTGAGGTTAATGTTAGGAATAAGATTAGGTTTAGACATAGTTTTACTGAGGTTAAGGTTAGGAATAAGGTTAGGTTTAGACATAGTTTTACTGAGGTTAAGGTTAGGAATAAGGTTAGGTTTAGACATAGTTTTACTGAGGTTAATGTTAGGAATAAGGTTAGGTTTAGACATAGTTTTACTGAGGTTAAGGTTAGGAATAAGGTTAGGTTTAGACATAGTTTTACTGAGGTTAAGGTTAGGAATAAGGTTAGGTTTAGACATCGTTTTACTGAGGTTAAGGTTAGGAATAAGGTTAGGTTTAGACATAGTTTTACTGAGGTTAAGGTTAGGTTTAGACATAGTTTTACTGAGGTTAATGTTAGGAATAAGGTTAGGTTTAGACATAGTTTTACTGAGGTTAAGGTTAGGAATAAGGTTAGGTTTAGACATAGTTTTACTGAGGTTAAGGTTAGGAATAAGGTTAGGTTTAGACATAGTTTTACTGAGGTTAAGGTTAGGAATAAGGTTAGGTTTAGACATAGTTTTACTGAGGTTACGTTTAGGAATAAGGTTAGGTTTAGACATAGTTTTACTGAGGTTAAGGTTAGGAATAAGGTTAGGTTTAGATATAGTTTTACTGAGGTTAAGGTTAGGAATAAGGTTAGGTTTAGACATAGTTTAACTGAGGTTAAGGTTAGGAATAAGGTTAGGTTTAGACATAGTTTTACTGAGGTTAAGGTTAGGAATAAGGTTAGGTTTAGATATAGTTTTACTGAGGTTAAGGTAAGGAATAAGGTTAGGTTTAGACATAGTTTAACTGAGGTTAAGGTTAGGAATAAGGTTAGGTTTAGACATAGTTTAACTGAGGTTAAGGTTAGGTTTAGACATAGTTTTACTGAGGTTAAGGTTAGGTTTAGACATAGTTTTACTGAGGTTAAGGTTAGGTTTAGACATAGTTTTACTGAGGTTAAGGTTAGGTTTAGACATTGTTTTACTGAGGTTACGTTTAGCTGATCAACAAGCTCACAACGCGTCATGAAGTCATGCATTGTATTTGTAAGCTTGTAGATCAGCTATTTTTCCTTTTTTTTATATTTGAAAATGTGTGAGAATCTTTAACATGGAAACGATTCTGACGATTATGCTAAAATAATTGCGATTAGACTATGATGTAATAATTGTGACAGGACCAGTATTGTATATTAATAGGTTAACGTTTTTGTGTCTTTGCTTTTAGACTACCTGCACCCCCCCTCTGCCAGTGAAGAGTTGGTTTGTCCCAGTCCCAGTCCGGCCCCGCACCCCCGCCCCTCCGCCAGCGAAGAGTTGGTTTCTCCCGGTCCCAGTCTGGTCCAGGGGGGGGAGGCGGAGGGGGGGGGGCCTCTACAGAGGCCACAGGAGGGCGCCGGTGGCTCGTCGTTCATGGCAGGGAAGAGTGAGGAGGAGGAGGAAGAAGAAGAAGATGATGATGGTGATGAAGATGAGGATGATGATGAAGACGACACAGAGCCTCTGGCCAGCACCTCAGCTGAACTCATGCAGGTAGGATCTGCTTTTTAGGGCTTTTTGAACCATTACACATTTAAGTTGACCATTAACTCATTCACTGCCAAGTAAATAAATACATACCGGTAATTGCCAATAGTGCCAGCCACACTTTTTTCTCACCTTTTCAAGTAGTCACAGAATATTTACATCCAGTGTGATCGATCCGCCAAAAGCTGCTAAACACGAGGCTTTCACTGTGCTTCCACGGAAAAGAAAAAAAAAAGTCAACACAACCTCTCCCCCCCTGCTAAATGGCATGACTCGTCACAAATGCAGGGGAGGAAAAAAAGGAACTGAAGTTACAGCCGTTTCCTCACAGAGTCTAACCAAGGAAGCTTTTGAAAGGAAAGGATGTTCCGTCCGTCCGTTCTCTAGATATATTGACACGACACTCATGTCTGTTCTCTAGATATATTGACATGACACTCATGTCTGTTCTCTAGATATATTGATATGACACTCATGTCTGTTCTCTAGATATATTGACATGACACTCATGTCCGTTCTCTAGATATATTGACATGACACTCATGTCTGTTCTCTAGATATATTGATATGACACTCATGTCCGTTCTCTAGATATATTGACATGACACTCATGTCCGTTCTCTAGATATATTGACATGACACTCATGTCTGTTCTCTAGATATATTGATATGACACTCATGTCCGTTCTCTAGATATATTGACATGACACTCATGTCTGTTCTCTAGATATATTGATATGACACTCATGTCCGTTCTCTAGATATATTGATATGACACTCATGTCCGTTCTCTAGATATATTGATATGACACTCATGTCCGTTCTCTAGATATATTGACATGACACTCATGTCCGTTCTCTAGATATATTGACATGACACTCATGTCCGTTCTCTAGATATATTGACATGACACTCATGCCCGTTCTCTAGATATATTGACATGACACTCATGTCCGTTCTCTAGATATATTGACATGACACTCATGCCCGTTCTCTAGATATATTGACATGACACTCATGTCCGTTCTCTAGATATATTGACATGACCCATTAGTATTCTGCAGACCCGTTAGTATTCTACCAGTATTAAGTAAGCTAATGGAAAAAGTTGTTCTCGAGCAGGTACTTTATTATTTTTCAATTAATCAATTAAATTCTGAGTTTCAGCATGCATATACAGATCACTCTACGTGTACAGCCCTGACAGATATGGTGGACAAATGGTTATCTTATACAGACATAAAAATGATGGTTGGAGCTGTATTACTAGACTTTAGTGCAGCATTTGATGTTGTAGATCATGGGATATTGTTAAGGAAACTGACTGCATATGGGTTTAGTTCAAATGCAATCACTTGGATGAACAGCTATTTATCCAATAGGATGCAGAGTGTGTTTTTTAATGGCGGTTTTTCTTCTTTTAAATGTTTACAGTGTGGCGTCCCTCAGGGGAGCTGCCTTGGTCCTCTACTTTACACAATATTCACAAATGACATGCCTTTAGTTTTAGAAAAGAGTCGTCGACCGTCTATTTTGCATCAAACAGCTTACCCGAGTTGAGAAACACACTTCAATCTGAACTGCAACTATTATTGGACTGGATATGTGAACATAGACTTGTCTTGAATGTAGCAAAAACCAAGAGCAGTGTTCACTGCCAGACATGCCACTATAGAGGATAATCACCTGTGTTTGTCACTTAAAGACTCAAATATTGAACAGGTTCAAGAAGCACTTTTGCTTGGTGTCACACTCGATGCACAGTTAACATGGGAAAAACACATAGAAAATATTGTCCAAAAAATGGGTAGAGGAATAGCATGCATTAAAAAGGTGCTCCTCGTTTCTTACCCCAGCTTCTAGAGTGCTGGTGACACAGGCACTAGTGCTATCTCACCTTGACTACTGCTCTGCATTATGGTCAGGTGCAGACAAGAAACATCTGTCCAAACTTCAAATAGCTCAGAATAAAGCTGCAAGGCTTGCATTGCACTGTCCGTTGGGTGTGAGGCAGAGCAGTCTCTCATGGCTCAGAGTGGAGGAGAGGTTGGCATGGAATTTAGTGAGTTTCTTTAGGAATATTTGTTACATTAAAGAACCAGTTTGTTTGTATTTACAAATACAGTATGTGAGAGATGGTCATAATTACAATACCAGGCAGGCTACTAGGGGTGACATGGTTAAAGAGAAGCCCAGAACAAATGCAGTCTGCAGATCTGTAATGTATCGGGCAATTACTATATGGAACACGTTACCGACAATGATCACTGAAGCACCTAGTAAGGCTAGTTTTAAGAGACTCCTTAAAAGACACTTTAATTACCCACATTTTAATTGTAATTTTAACTGACTTGTTATTTAAGGGATTGTTGAAAGCTAAATTGTTTTAGTTTTTTTAGTTTTTGTTTTTTTTGTATTTTTTACTTGACTTTTTTTTGTCTTGAATGAATTTGTTTTTGTAATACTGTACATGTTTTATTGCATTATGTATTGTTTGTAATCCTGTGGACCCCAGGAAGAGTAGCTGCTACTTTGGTGGCAGCTAATGGGGATCCCTATGAATAAAGAATAATAAAGAAAGAATGTCTGTTCTCTAGATATATTGATATGACACTCATGTCCGTTCTCTAGATATATTGATATGACACTCATGTCCGTTCTCTAGATATATTGATATGACACTCATGTCCGTTCTCTAGATATATTGATATGACACTCATGTCCGTTCTCTAGATATATTGACATGACACTCATGTCTGTTCTCTAGATATATTGACATGACACTCATGTCTGTTCTCTAGATATATTGACATGACCCTCATGTCCGTTCTCTAGATATATTGACATGACACTCATGTCCGTTCTCTAGATATATTGACATGACACTCATGTCTGTTCTCTAGATATATTGACATGACACTCATGTCCGTTCTCTAGATATATTGACATGACACTCATGTCCGTTCTCTAGATATATTGACATGACACTCATGTCCGTTCTCTAGATATATTGACATGACACTCATGTCTGTTCTCTAGATATATTGACATGACACTCATGTCCGTTCTCTAGATATATTGACATGACACTCATGTCTGTTCTCTAGATATATTGACATGACACTCATGTCTGTTCTCTAGATATATTGACATGACACTCATGTCTGTTCTCTAGATATATTGACATGACACTCATGTCCGTTCTCTAGATATATTGATATGACACTCATGTCTGTTCTCTAGATATATTGATATGACACTCATGTCCGTTCTCTAGATATATTGATATGACACTCATGTCCGTTCTCTAGATATATTGACATGACACTCATGTCCGTTCTCTAGATATATTGACATGACACTCATGTCTGTTCTCTAGATATATTGACATGACACTCATGTCTGTTCTCTAGATATATTGACATGACACTCATGTCTGTTCTCTAGATATATTGACATGACACTCATGTCTGTTCTCTAGATATATTGATATGACACTCATGTCCGTTCTCTAGATATATTGATATGACACTCATGTCCGTTCTCTAGATATATTGACATGACACTCATGTCCGTTCTCTAGATATATTGACATGACACTCATGTCTGTTCTCTAGATATATTGACATGACACTCATGTCTGTTCTCTAGATATATTGACATGACACTCATGTCTGTTCTCTAGATATATTGACATGACACTCATGTCTGTTCTCTAGATATATTGACATGACCCTCATGTCCGTTCTCTAGATATATTGACATGACACTCATGTCCGTTCTCTAGATATATTGACATGACACTCATGTCCGTTCTCTAGATATATTGACATGACACTCATGTCTGTTCTCTAGATATATTGACATGACACTCATGTCCGTTCTCTAGATATATTGACATGACACTCATGTCTGTTCTCTAGATATATTGACATGACCCTCATGTCCGTTCTCTAGATATATTGACATGACACTCATGTCCGTTCTCTAGATATATTGACATGACACTCATGTCTGTTCTCTAGATATATTGACATGACACTCATGTCCGTTCTCTAGATATATTGACATGACACTCATGTCCGTTCTCTAGATATATTGACATGACACTCATGTCCGTTCTCTAGATATATTGACATGACACTCATGTCCGTTCTCTAGATATATTGACATGACACTCATGTCTGTTCTCTAGATATATTGACATGACACTCATGTCCGTTCTCTAGATATATTGACATGACACTCATGTCTGTTCTCTAGATATATTGACATGACACTCATGTCTGTTCTCTAGATATATTGACATGACACTCATGTCTGTTCTCTAGATATATTGACATGACACTCATGTCCGTTCTCTAGATATATTGACATGACACTCATGTCCGTTCTCTAGATATATTGATATGACACTCATGTCCGTTCTCTAGATATATTGACATGACACTCATGGGGGGCAAATCTGGCACCGGAAGTTTGATGAAATACATTGCAGTGGATGGAGCCGGCTGGACCAGCTCATGAACAAACATTATATGACTTGACAGAGGCTTCCTTAGTCCTGACATTAAAACCGTCTCCTTGATTCATGGCAGCTTTTAAACACCAACAAGGCTCACAGAGAGGCCAGTTAAAACGGTACTCTCTTCAAATGTGTTTTGTTGGGGGGAGGAACTTGAATTGGTAACACAGTTCAAGTACCTCAGAGTCAAAATCGTGGGATTAAAAAAAAAAAAAATTGGGCCTTGGAAAATGTTGTCTTTTTAATGATGTATCAATCAGAGATTGTTCATTAATGAAGACCAACTGTATGAAGATAGGTTGTGGGTGAAGTGCTCCTTTAACTGTTGCGCCCCCTACTTGCAGGACGGTGGGACGGCGCCGCCTCCCGTCGACGTGCAGCTGATCTCCTCCGACAGCGAGGAGTGGGAGGAGAGCGGCCGGGGCGACGGCGTGTCTGCGTTCAACACCCTGAAACCACACAAGTCTCACCACGCCGAGGGCCAGCGCTGGTTCATCTGCCCCGTCTGTGGCAAGAGCTTCAACCGCAACGACAACCTGAAGATACACATGAGGATCCACACGGGAGACAAACCCTTCAGCTGCCCCGTCTGCGGAAAGAGCTTCACCCTCAACGAGAACATGAAGACGCACATGCGGATCCACACCAACGAGAAGCCCTTCAGTTGTACCCTTTGCGACAAAAGCTTCGTCCAGAAGATCAAGCTGAAGCTGCACATGACCGCCCACACGGGCGAGAAACCCTTCTATTGCGCGGTTTGCAACAAGAGCTTCAATCGGACGGAGAACCTGAAGACGCACATGTTGACGCACACGGGGGAGAAGCCCTACGGTTGTTCGCTCTGCGACCAAAGATTCAGTCAGAATAGTACCCTGAAGAGGCACATGAGGGTGCACACCGGGGAGAAACCCTTTTCCTGTACGCTTTGTGAACAGAGCTTTACTGTGAATCATCATCTGAAGAGGCACATGTTGACTCACGCAGCAGAAAAGCCTTAACTCTGTGAACACAGCTTCAGTTTAACCCATTAAGACCGGGATCACACGCATCTGTGTGATTGTTCTGATTTATTTGGCTGTTCAAAAAAATAGCAGATCTACAAGCTCATAGCGCGGCACTCAAAAATCATGAACATATGTGGCAAATCTTTGTATATATATATATATTAAAAAAAACTAAAGCGAGCATTTGTAACTCAAATCTTTGCTTCTGGGGATTCTACAAATGTCTTCTGAATCCTAACAGTTTTTTTGGAAAATAAAACGTATGTTGCTATAATAATAGAAGAAGCAAAGATTTGAGTTAAAAATGTTCGCTTTAAATGCATATAATATATATTCAAAGATTTGCACACATTTTCACGATTTTTTAAAAAAAGTTGCAGATCTACAAGCTCATAGCGCGGCACTCGGTGCCGCGCTATGAGCTTGTAGATCTGCTATTTTTGTATAGCCAAATAAATCTTAAAATGACACACAGATGCGTTCCCGGTCTTAAAGGGTTAAAAACACAGGAGAACTCATGCAGAGGAAGGAGAACTTTAGTCGTATTTTGTGGCAAAAGCTTTGGTCATAAAAACTCTTAAAGGGGTTTTAAGTGATATTTCTTTGTTAAAATACATTTTGCAACATGCTTTCAGACGCTTGTTTAAAAGTCTTCTTTCAATTATCATCATTCGTTTTCTTTTTTTATTACAAATAATGGTCCCATAACATGTTTTATTTAACTCTTTAACTGCCAGAGTCATAGTGTAATAGTGTGACGCTGCTGCCAGCGGAAACCAGCGACTTTACTGACCTCTGAAAAATCACCTCCGTCCTCACAGAGATCAGCTCAGCACACACACACACACACACACACACACACACACACACACACACACACACACACACACACACACACACACACACACACACACAGTGTCGTAGTAGAGGAAGAAAAACAATAATCTGGTCGGGGTTAATCCATTGCACAGCTCAGCACAGCCTGTGGCCTGTTGAATGAGTCTTGTTTTTTGCCGTAAAGCAGGAAGACGTCACACAGGAACAGAGATAAAGCCATTTCCCCACAGGAAATAAACCAGTCATTTCCGGGGTCTGTCGTCATCAGGCAGTGAGTGAAAGCATCATTCATAGGTTAGATAACAGCGCCACCTGGTGGAAAACCACCGAAAAACCCAAATCTCGTCATTTGTTTTATTTATTTATTGTTATTAATTTTTTGTATTATTATTAACCAACGGTCGACCCTTTAGTCCATATCCTTTTACAGTCTATGGTCTTAACCAGTAAATATCACCTTTACTTAACCCATTAAAGACCGGGAACGCACCTGTGTCATTTTTAGATTTCTTTGGCTATTTAAAAATAGCAAAATATACGAGCTTGTAGATCTGCAAAAAAAAAAAGTATTGTGACAGTTTGTGCAAATCTTTGACATACATATGTATTTTTAAAGCGAACATATTTAACTGAAATCTTTGCTTCTGGAGGGGTTCCTAGAACAACATATTCTGAGGTGGGGGGGGGGGGGCACAGACATGAAATCCAGGGACCCCCCCCCCCCCCCCCCACAACCAAAGATTTGTCTTAAAAATGTTATTCAAAAAATATGTATGTACTGAAAGATTTGCACAACTGTTCAAGATTTCCCCCCAAAAAAATAGCAGATCTACAAGCTCATAGCGCGGCACTCGGTGCCGCGCTATGAGCTTGTAGATCTGCTATTTTTGAATAGCCAAAGAAATCTGAAAATGACACGGATGTGTTCCCGTGCTTAAAGGGTTAACATGATTCATACAGGAGATGAAGCTGGTGATCTTATTACATTGATATATTAAACATAGCTTGGCTTCGCTGTGTGTTTTGTGCCAAAGTCAGAGTGATCTCTCCAGTGTTATTATTACATATTAATTTTGATAAAGTTGCTCTTTGTTATTCCATCATGTCTGATGTTTTTATACCGTATGCATCAGGAGAGACGTGTGGCTCCTTCATGTTTAGAACGTTCTTCTTTCACTGTGAACTCTACCCTGAAGGATTTTTAAAAATTCAAAGAGACGCCAAATTAGCCTGGTTCCAGACAAAATCTGCCATTGCAAAAAAAAAAAGAAGGTCTGACCCCTCTCAATAGAGCGTCGCAGTTCCCGCCCACTTCCTGGTGCCGGAAGTAAATACTCAATGCATTTTTCCCATTGACTTTTACAAAAATATTTATATAAATTAATTTAAGCCTAGAATCAAGCTATCCAGGATAGCGGTGAATCATGACCATAAAACGTTTGATTCTGTGAAAAAACATTTTTGAAAACGGCAAAACAAAGGCTATTTATTAAATATAGTATATCATATCATTAAATATAAAATAAAAAAATCACAGAAAAAAAGGTTTTATGGTCATGATTCACCGCTATCCTGGATGGCTTGATTCTAGGCTTAAATTCATTGATATAAATATTTTTGGAAAAGTCAATGGGAAAAATGCATCGAGTATTTACTTCCGGCACCAGGAAGTGGCGGAACTGCGACGCTCTATAGAGTACAGAAGTCCTGACGTCACTCGTTCATCCCCTGGTTCGTAAAGTCATTTCTCTATGGAGAAAAACATTGGGTCATCTTCTCATATAACAATAAGAATAGTGGTCCAAAAATAAACAAACTGTCTCTGTGATATCGTCAGGGAGGAGGTTCTGTATGGTTTATGATAGTCAGTCACTCATATTTCATACAGTCTGTTTCTGGTGAAAATGTAACTAATTCGTCAGAAGTAACATTAATGTTTTCTCACCGTCAGTTGATGCTTCATATCCATAAGAGTCAAACCTCCGGATCATTAGTTTATTTTTAGAACACAGTTCTTGACGCGATATTAAACACATCTATGGGAATTTAGAACGGGGAACCGCGACCCAGGTAGGAAACTGCAGGCAAATAAAAAAAACAATGCCTCTTGTGATAAAACCTGATTGGTCCCTCACAACTTCGGAGGGAGAGAAATCCAATCTCTATAGAGCACCGAAGTCTGACGTAAATTACGTCATTCCTCAGAAATGCAGGTTCCACTCAGAGATTCCAGACTAATATCTACACATTGATATGAGTCTGGCCATGCAGCCAGGATAAAGTCAAATATCCTCACACTGAGTTACAGCTCCCTAACATTATAGTCTGACCATGCAGCCAGGATAAAGTCAAATATCCTCACACTGAGTTACAGCTCCCTAACATTATAATAATAATGTAAAACATTTGTAAACCGATATTTAGAACCAATAACCAACGTAATCTTCCTCACGGAGGTTCATTAATTGAGAGGCAGGTTGTTTTTTCTTGTTGTTTTTATATCAACGAATCAACATGAAATACTTCATACTGATATGATTTTTATTTTTTTACATTAACCACTTGAACCCTAGCTTCCCTTTTCTAAGGAGAACTTTAGCCAAAAATAGCCGATCTACAAGCTCACAACGCCTCGCGCTGCGAGGCGTTGTGAGCTTGTAGATCGGCTATTTTTGGCAAAGAGTTATAGGTGTAGAGGGAAAAAAGAGCAGCAAACGTTTATCTGAAACACAATGTTATACAATATAGAGGGGGTCCCTGCTTCATCTCTCTCTCTCAGCTAGGGGGGGTCCTTGGCCTGAAAACGTTGAAGACCCCTGGTGTAAGGTAAGGTAAAGTACACAGCCCAAACCCACACACAACTACACACAACCACACAAGCCTTAACCCTCAAGCCGCTCGTCGTCCTTTAACCACTGTCTAGTCCCTCAGGGCTCCATACTAGTAGCCTGGTAAACCCTCCCTCCGGAAATCTCATTTGAGATTTCCGGAGGGAGGGTTTACCAGGCTACTAGTGACTTTTCAGTTTTCACTCCGTTAAATGTCTTCGCAGAAAATAGCAGATCTACAAGCTCATGTTTACGTAGATGTCAGTGCCAGCCTACGCAGAGTCGTCTGGTGTTGGGAGGGACTGTTTAGTCCCCCCAGGAATCCGTGGAGAGAAAGTCATGATTCTGCGGCTTCGGACATTAAAAACAACCTAAAATATCCAGGTATCAAGCTAAAATACATTACGTTTTAATAATCAAGTAAAATCCTTTATGAAATAGATACGATGAGTTGTTATACCATTCTAAAACACTAACATACAGTGGAACATAGTAATAGAGTCAATGTTACTGGTTATAGAGCATCGCAGTTCCGCCACTTCCTGGTGCCGGAAGTAAATACTCGATGCATTTTTCCCATTGACTTTTCCAAAAATATTTATATCAATGAATTTAAGCCTAGAATCAAGCCATCCAGGATAGCGGTGAATCATGACCATAAAACCTTTTTTTCTGTGATTTTTTATTTTATATTTAATGATATGATACTATATTTAATAAATAGCCTTTGTTTTGCCGTTTTCAAAAATGTTTTTTCACAGAATCAAACGTTTTATGGTCATGATTCACCAGGATCCTGGATAGCTTGATTCTAGGCTTAAATTAATTTATATAAATATTTTTGTATGGGAAAAATGCATTGAGTATTTACTTCCGGCATCAGGAAGTGGGCGGGAACTGCGACGCTCTATAAATAGAGAGCAAATCACCGATTCAATCATGTGGGAGGGCATTTCTATTTATTATTATTATTTTATTTATGCCTACACAGAGTCTCCTGGTGTTGGGAGGAACTGTTTACATAGATGTCAGTGTGAGCCTACGCAGAGTCTCCTGGTGTTGGGAGGGACTGTTTACATAGATGTCAGCGTGAGCCTACGCAGAGTCTCCTGGTGTTGGGAGGGACTGTTTACATAGATGTCAGTGTGAGCCTACGCAGAGTCTCCTGG
Organism: Gymnoscopelus microlampas; assembly: GCF_963454915.1. NCBI lineage: Eukaryota > Metazoa > Chordata > Actinopteri > Myctophiformes > Myctophidae > Gymnoscopelus > Gymnoscopelus microlampas. The sequence continues at coordinate 50,637,364 of NC_139953.1, read as the reverse complement.
TGTTGGGAGGGACTGTTTACATAGATGCCAGTGTGAGCCTACGCAGAGTCTCCTGGTGTTGGGAGGGACTGTTTACATAGATGTCAGCGTGAGCCTACGCAGAGTCTCCTGGTGTTGGGAGGGACTGTTTACATAGATGTCAGTGTGAGCCTATGCAGAGTCTCCTGGTGTTGGGAGGGACTGTTTACATAGATGTCAGCGTGAGCCTATGCAGAGTCTCCTGGTGTTGGGAGGGACTGTTTACATAGATGTCAGTGTGAGCCTATGCAGAGTCTCCTGGTGTTGGGAGGGACTGTTTACATAGATGTCAGCGTGAGCCTACGCAGAGTCTCCTGGTGTTGGGAGGGACTGTTTACATAGATGTCAGTGTGAGCCTATGCAGAGTCTCCTGGTGTTGGGAGGGACTGTTTACATAGATGTCAGTGTGAGCCTATGCAGAGTCTCCTGGTGTTGGGAGGGACTGTTTACATAGATGTCAGTGTGAGCCTATGCAGAGTCTCCTGGTGTTGGGAGGGACTGTTTACATAGATGTCAGTGTGAGCCTATGCAGAGTCTCCTGGTGTTGGGAGGGACTGTTTACATAGATGTCAGCGTGAGCCTACGCAGACTCTCCTGGTGTTGGGAGGGACTGTTTACATAGATGCCAGCGTCAGTGTGAGCCTACGCAGAGTCTCCTGGTGTTGGGGCGACTGCTCACAGACACGGTGGACGATGGTCCTCACGGCCTGGACTCTGTGTGTCTGCTGCTCCAGCTGCTCCTCTAGGGAGGTGCCGGGGGTCAGGGAGGAGGAGGAGGAGGAGGAGGTCAGGGAGGTGTAGTGACCGTCACAGGCCTTCTGGAGGTGTTTAGCACGAGTCTGGAGGGACAGCAGGCTGAGGAAGTTCTGCACGAGAACACAGGATATCCATTTATTACATAATGTCACCATTTATTACATAATGTCACCATTTATTACATAATGTCACCAACTAACTTCATGTCCTCTGTCTGTCTCCTCTTCATCTTCAAGGCTAGGGTTAGTGCTACGGTCACCAGATAAATCGACCCAAGACAATTCGCCCGGCCGCGAATTTGAGTCAGCTCGACCCGACCTGACCGGGTCGAATTGTCCTGGGTCGCTGAGTGAGATGTATATTTAAGTAGTATCTCTGTGTAACCCCTAGAGGGTAGTAGAGTACAAGGTGACGGTGGTGAGGTCCTGGCCAGCTTTGGGAATGCACTGCGCTTGTATACCCGGAAGTAGAGACGCACTGTGATTGGCCAGTACTCACTTTGAGTGGCAGTTGGGGAAAACGCAGTCAGTGGGGCAAACGCAGTCCTCACCAAAAATATTTACTATTCTGTCCCTATCGGTACATAACTCAGACGGCGCTGATTCGACTAGCAGACCATCGGCTGGTCATTGCGGGCACTCGCGCTGCTGCCTGGAGGCGCTCGGGCGCAACTCCTCAGCCTCAAGGTCTGCTGAGTCGGCGCGC